>NW_020897695.1:14533411-14687011 GCF_003984885.1 Neopelma chrysocephalum | reverse complement strand
GAATTGAGTTCATTTTGCCTTGCTGGTTAACTTTTAAACCAGCACATATTGAAATGATGGAAGGATTTAGTCTGGCTAAATCTGTATTTCTGCATATGTGACCAGCGTAAACTGGAGTGCAACTGTTGAAGTCATTCTCCCCCAGCCAGCTCACATGCCAGCATGAAATTTCACACCGTCAGTGCCATAAACCAGATCAGGAATCAACCCCGATAAAACTCGCCTGGCAAAGTAAATTGGGGTTTTTTTTACATCAGCTGAGTACATAGTCTCAATCATCATGCAACTACAGGAAACCTTGGAACAACCAAGGAGAAAAGGAGTCATGAAGGAATATACAGACAGTCAACACCAGCTTTTTGCAGCAGTTGGGTCACACTAGACTGATTGAAAGTGTCTGCGATGCTGGGCCTTCAGGAGGGCTTCACTCTGTCAGTCCCTAGTAAAAAGCTTTTGTGCTCCTACCTAATTTCAGTGAAATTTAATGGGGAGGTAGAGCTCTGATAGATAATTTTTTACAGGTTTTGTTGTAACTGGTACACAGGAGGTAGACAAGAGAGATCAGCATTACCTCCCGCACTGCAAAACCAGTAGAATGAGTACTTCTGCCCCAATCACAACACTGCTGTCTCTCGTCTGTGCAGATGTAGTGAGGATATAGGAAAATGGGATTATTATGGCAAAGGAGGGAAAGTGAAGGAGAACAGGCTTCACTATTCATAGGGATATCAGTTTTTTCCCTTTGGAAAGTCCTTATATTTCAGAGCTTTTTCCCACACCTCTGCACATGAGAGGCAGAGAGAGACCTTTCACTGGAAAGCTCAAGATGTCCACAAGGTATCTATAAGGCATACTGGTTGCATCAGCTTAATTTTGAGATATTATTTCCATCCTCCTACTCCAGACAAAAAAACCCTTCTCCAGCCTTACATCCATGGGCTGTGCTCAAGGAGTGTATGCACCTCCCTACCACTTTCTTGGCACCCGCCGTATCTCAAGGGCTCAGGGGTGTCTGCTGCAGCTGCAGCTCTTGCAGAGCAGCCCTTGCTGAGCAGCGCTGAGTCAGCACAGGTGGGATTAGCACCTACTGCAGGGAGGAATGTTTGAATGTTACTTGAAGAGCTGTGGATACTCTGGCAAATCATCCTCTGGCCTGTGAGGGCTACAGTTCTGCTTCCAAAAGCACAACAAAAAGCCACATGGGGCTGCAGGTAGGCTCAGCCCCAGGTCCTGTAGTCAGAGGTTCTACCCCCAAGGTGTCAAGTCATAGGCATCAGTGCAGGCTTGAAAGGCAAGCCTTGGAGCTGAGGGATTTCTGTGGGTCTGGTGCAGTGCACAGGTTTAAGGGGACTGGACTGGGGACAAGACAACGAGGGTGGGAAGTGTGCATTTTTGTCTCCATTTGACCTGGAGAACCTCACAGCTCTGGAGGAGACAGTGATGTGTGCTTCTCTAACGTAGTGGGTTATTTCCTAAGATATGGCTGAGTCGTATCTTAACCCCTTTATTGTCTGCTGGTAGTTTACTAAGTCAACCAAACTAAAGGGTGAACAAAGTTTTCCAGTGGTGTCCCCTTCACCAGTGCAAGTAGAAACTGCTCTAAAGAGTGCTGAGCATTTGCAGTTGTCCATGAAGCCATTAGGAGGTTTGACTTAAAAACATTTAGACCAGGTGGTGCAAGACTCCTCTTCTGTGTCTGTATGGCTGGAGGGATGGACTTCCTCACAGGGGTGTTGAGGAGATAATTTCATTGATGTGTCTAATGTAAACTCATGGTGTGATGATGGGTATGAAATAACAATCTAAGGCAGCAAATCTGAAAAGCGTGGAGTAAAGAAGGTGTGTGGCCATGCACTGAACACTTGGAATAAGGTAAACTAATGAAAAAATTAATCAAGGTAGTCTATTCCATCTGCTATATAAATCAAATATACTTTGTGGTAGTAATTCTGTTCTATATTGTGTTATGTCCACATGTAGAAAGAATGAATAAATTAGCTATTACAAACAACCTTAATTTTGGCTTGTGCTAGTTTCGGAGGGATTAACTTTGACACATTGTGGGTTTTCTGGTGTCTGGACATGCATACGTGTGCTGTGTGGTCAGAGAGCATGTGCATATCCAAATAATGGATCAATGCTGGCTCAGAATTTTCATCCGTGGTACCCTCACAATGCTTTGTCCTTGGAGTACATTTTACCAGATGATTATTTTGGAAAGCTTTGACAGTTTGAAATGCTGCCTGCTTTCTGAGTACAAAGCCAATGTCAGCAGCTCCACAAGCTGCTGTTGCTGCCAGAAAGCATGGTCTGCTGGCTCTCCGCCTCCACCACCCTCTCCTTTGGTTAGCTGAGGCATTTGTGCCGCATCACAGGGAATTGGATATAGGAACAGGTCAAGAGAATACTGTATTGCTGAAATTAAAGCTAATTTAAAGTGGTTGTGCAAATTAGGTGTGGACATGTGCAGCTGAGAGCTGAATGTGAGGGAAACATGCATGCTGGAAACCCTCTAAACCCTCTAAGAAACTTTCTCTATGTTACAAAGTCACACCCTAAAGCCTGAAGTTGTGAAAAGTGAGGTCTGGTTTTGATGTTGAAGTTGAGCATCTCTGAGGCTAAGCAGTGAGAGGCTGTGAATGTGTCCCGGGTAGAGAACTGACCACATCTCACCCTCACCAGCATTTGTGGAGTCTCCTGTTCAAAGAGAGAAATTCCACATTAAAGCTGCAGATCTTTTTTTCCTGTTATTTATAAAATTTTAACTGTTTCATGAAAATTGTTCAAGCTTATATTCAGGTTTTTTTTTATAATTAAGAGGGGAGGGCAGGTGCATGATAAATAAGGTACATGACAAATATAGGTCATGACTTGGGCAGTCACCAGCTTTGAGTGTGCATGCACAGGTGGAGGGCATGAGCTTGTATTGTAGGGTGAAGCTACATCTGTGTCTGAGATACCCTGTCTAAGGTAAAAGTTTGTTACTTTTATTTAGCATCCCCCCTGTTCTTCCTCAAATATAAAGAGAAGAAAACAATTGTGTGAGATGTGAAGAAAAGCCTCAGCCTGGAGAAATGGCTAAAAAGTTGGAGAACAAAGTTTTCCCATCCCATGTGTTGTCAGCAGTTAACACTGATGTAGGTCTGAAAATCCAAGAAGAAATGTAAAGTGATTGAACTGTGCCAAATATGAGAGGAGCAAAGTTCTCCTCCTCAGCTCAATAGTCAGAGATTTGGTAAGAGTCAGGAAGTATGAGAATAAGTCTTTTGGTTCTGGTATATGGTTGTGTTGAATAAGCAGGCTTTGTAATGCTGTAGGTAGGTATCACCCAGAAGGGCAGGTACTAGATACAGGCTGTCCACCCTGGCACTGGTCAGCTGTGTCTATCTGGGGGCAAAAGTGTTTTAGAATCATAGAATCATCTTTAGGTTGAAAAAGACCCTTAAGATCCTAGAGTCCAATCACTAATCCAGCACTTCCAAGTCCATCACTAAACCACATTCCTAAGCACCACATCTACATGTCTTTTAAATACCTCCAGGGATGGAGAATCCACCACTTCCTTAGGCAGCCTGTTCCAATGCTTGACAACCCTGTTGGTGAAGGAATTTTCCTTGCATCCAATCTAAACCTTCCCGGTACAGAACTGTAGGCTTTTAGCAGTTGTTGTCCTAGGCATTGAAGTGCTGAAAAAATAATGACTGATGTGTTGAGCATGACTCAGTACTCAGTAGCAGCCCGTATGGAGTGGGACAGATCCAGTGCCCTGCTACACTGGAGGAACATGCAGAGGCCTGAAGGAGTTTCTGGAATCTTGCACATCCAGGACACTTGGCACCTAGAAGACCCAAATTACAGTGGTCTGGTTGAAAGAACATTTATATGCTAACTAAGATCAGTTCGCTGTCTGGCAGCACAGCGTAGTATCCGGTAATTGATTGGGAATGAAGCTCAAAGCAACAAGGAACTTGGAAATACTGAATTGACTGAATGCACATCGTCAGCTTCAATCTAAGGGTACTTGGTCATGGTCCAAAATAGCTGGGGTTTGTTTTCAGTTCAGTGTTTCATATGATATTATCTCTATAAATTCTGTATGTTGGAGCTCTAGAAAATTACTTTTCTTGCCTTTTCATATTCTCTATATGTTTTTTGCTCAGGTAACTGCAAAAACATCACTCATTTCAGTGTAAAAGTTCCTATGTCAATATATTGTCCTTTGTAAGCTGTATAACTAGTTGAGATGCTAATATATAACCCAGAGAAGAATTCTCACTTTAGATGGAAATGCAAAAATAATGGAATTTTGCCATTCTGGAAATAGTTGCCTTTGTTTTCTTTGGATTTAGGCTTATTTAAACCCTCTCTTTTCTCAAGTGCTGGCTTACAGCTAGGGACAAGGGGTGAGCCTGAAACCTGTAGCACTGTGATGGTCTTTGACGTGATGTTGCCGCCTGTGTACAAATAAGGATGGGGCGATTGAAGGGCTGGGAGCATATCGACTCTTCAGTCAGGGATTTAAAGATTGTAGCTGGCATAAAAGCAGAGACGCAAAGCTTTTTATCTGAACAGCTCAAATGACAAAAGCAAAGTAGCTGCAGCAGTGCTGGCCCTGAATGTTTAGGCAGATACACCTCTGAATTGTGGTCACCTTGATATCCTGCCCAGTCAGATGAAAAGCCACCTCATGTGCCTCTGCACAGACATATTTGCATCCATAATATTGCTCTGTCAGTGTGAGGGAGAGCAGAGAGACACCCAGGCACTGCTAAGGTGTGCCATCACCTCCTGCATCCCAGAGAACAGCTGGGGACATTACAGGATCATGGAGTTCTTGTTTGAATTGTGAGGGGGGGCTGGGAAGAACAGCCCTGGCTCCTACCTCCAGGCAAGTATATTTCAAAGAAGTTGAAGAAACAGCCTCGGAGCAAGCTCAATGTGGTGTAAATCCTTGAAGCAATGCAAGTAAAGAGGAATTCAAAGTGTAGTTAAAGGTCATGCACTTCACTATCAGTACTACAGTAAAATAGAATTAAAAAGAGGCATATAAATAACAAATGCTTGTGTCTGGACGAATATAACGACATTTTGAAAAGGACAAAGAATTCTCCTGAATAATATTTAAAATTTCATGTTGCAAATTGCTTGAATGAATAAAAATGACATTTTTAGAAGGTCAGAAATAGCTGCGGAAAGGTATCTAATTTTGAAAGTTCAGTAAAGGAATCTGTTTCTTACAGCCATGCTTCTGCTCATATTGTGTGCGACTCACTTCCAACTGAAGAAGCTGAGCTGTGGTGTAACTGACTCTCTTGCTCTGTGGGTTAAGGAGCATCAATCTGGATGGTGGTCCTTTCTGTATGATTTTCATTAACACAAGTGACTGTGTGAGCTACTTGATGAGCCCAACAAACATCTAGGAAAGTCCATCCCTGTCCCAAGGAAAGGCGAGGGAGAACTTCTGAGCATCTTGTGTAAATCACAGTCTATGTGGCAAAGCAAAAATACCTGCTGCAGCTGGCAGAGGTGGCTGATAGGATTTTCTGTAGATGTGTGGTTGGCACACTTTTCCTTCAGCCCTGCATGGAGCACCTTAGTGACGTGCCTGAAGTGTCCCTGTTCTTGCTTTTATGCTTCTGGCTTCAGATTAGGGCTTCCCTCACTTTCTGGGAGATGTTTTGCCAGGGGATAGAGGATGCTGTGGCTTGGGGGCTGGCAGGGCACAGAAGAAGCAGGGACTCCCCCAAAGCAGACAACTCAGTGCCCTGTACCTGGAACTGATGCACTGAACTCACATCTCGGTGCCCAGCCTGTCTCCATTCAAATACTCGCACACTTTAATGTGGTTTTGGTGTCAATTATGTTATCGACACCTCAGTTACTTGCATGCCACCATGTCAATGTAGTTTCCCCGCATTCCTGCTCTTAGACCTTATCCTCCTGAAGCAAATGTCCCAGGAAATGCAAGAGGGTGGGGCATGAGGGATGGTAGCATGAACTTTTGTAGAAAGAGTAATTGGTAGGATAAAGTTGTATTTTTAGGTACTCCTCTGAATTAGAGCTCTGCTGTGCTGCAGATTGATCCAATGTATGAAGGGGCAGTGTCTGGCTTGCCTTGAAAAATGCAGCCAGCAAGAAGCAATGTTATCCTCTTGAAAATGCGCTCATGATCTTTCCTCCTCTACCTCCTTGCCTGGCAGGTGAAGAGAGAAGGTGAGCAGGGGATAAACCACATTGCCATCATTTGTACTTGGTTAAACAAGGCTCATGTGAGTTTTGAGTTGCCAAACTCAAACTTGGAGCTTTCCACTCAGGGGGAAATGACTGAGTGTTGAGGCACAGACCCACATCTTCTGAGTTTCAACCTCCCCATAGCAACTTCTCTGTCTTTCTTGTCTTATTCTCTGACCTATTAGTCTTTTACATAGTAATGGACTGCATGTCACATGGAAACTACACGTGTTACAATGATCCTTTACTTGGTGGTTTCTTTCTATCAATTTTGTGCAATTCCAAGGCACAGTTACAGTGAGGGCTGGGTTTTGCTGCTTTAAATGCAGGAAAGTAATGCCTTTAAGTAATTATAGTTACAGAGACAATATCAACCTCCTTTCCTCTAAAGCTGTACCCTGGTAAGGCTGTTTTATCACTATTGCATTTTTGGTAGTACATTTGGTCTTCTTAGACTAGCGCTGACTTAAAAAAAAAGGGGGGTTTTCTGTGCTATCACTAAAGTGTAGCAAGCATCATACACTTGTATTTGGGTGGATAGTCCCTCGGGTGCAGGAGTGGATGGCACAAGCTATGGTGAGATGTGTGGTTAGCACTAGATCAAGGAACTGAACAAACAGGAATGCTTGGCCTGATCTCATCAGCAAATTAGATTAAATAATCTTTGCAGGCTGATTGAAGTGCTAGTTGTCACAGTGTCAATGAACCCTCATTCGTGAGCTGATTGGAAAATTGCAGTTTTCCTTCTGGTAACTTTGAATGCCTTCCCTTCCTTCCTCCTGCCCTCTGCTATTGTTTCACTCTGGTATTTCAGAGCTTGCTCATTGTGGCTGGTGTTTCCAAATAAAACAAAGTCATGTTCAGCAGCAAAAGAAACATTGTTTGGAAGTTTGCTATGGGTAAAGTTGTGGGAAATGAATTTTTCTGGCAAATGTGTAAATAACTGAAACTTGGAGTTTCACCAGCTGTCTTCATCTGTTTCAGGCAAGCTGACTTGGGTGCACCTTTGAATAGATGCTGATATGTTGGAAAGGCAACTCCATTTCATTCTTTTCCCCACTCCATACCGACTGAGGAAGAAGTCAGCTCAAGGTCACTGTACAACCTGGTAAGACTGACTCTTTTCTTGTAATGGTGATGCCCTGCTGTTGTGGGACTACTGAAAGGTGTATAATGGCAAGCATAGAAAGAGCTGAATTAG
Organism: Neopelma chrysocephalum; assembly: GCF_003984885.1. Lineage (NCBI taxonomy): Eukaryota > Metazoa > Chordata > Aves > Passeriformes > Pipridae > Neopelma > Neopelma chrysocephalum. The sequence continues at coordinate 14,679,579 of NW_020897695.1, read as the reverse complement.
GGGGCACAGAGGTTTCACAAATCTTTGGACCAACTCTCTCCGTCCTCAGTGGGGGTTTGTCAGCAGTGACTTCATTCTTCAGGATTTGTGGTGGGAAGTTCTGGTTAGGTCAATGCCATACATCCCATCAGCTGATGTCTTGTGCACTGGTCTGGTCACAGGTGCACACTGTGCAAAGTGAGATGGCTCCCTTTGGGGAAGCGTGAAATGGCACTGGGGCCTGACTCTGTCTTACAGTGTTAAAGAAATTTTGTCACTAGGCTCTCATCTCTGTTAAATAGATTTATTGACACAGATCAATCATAGTATCTGGTAGCTTGAGCCAGGTACCTCAAGAGAGGGACCATGAACAAAGAAATTCCTGGGCAATTAAACTCTTACAATCTAAAGTCCCTATCTCTCACATGCCAGTATGGAGAAACAACTGAATTAGGGTCTGGGGTCTTCTCACTCTTTGTTGGTTCACTGTTTTCTTACCAAATGGTTGTGATGATGTTGTCTTCATACTTCCTTAGGTAGGATTTGGTGAGGGTTTCAGTTGATTCTGCAGTCAATGTTGTAATATGGCTGTTACAGTATATATACCATGATCTGGGGTCTATCAACTCTAGCTATTAATTTTTAGGTAATATTTAAGCTGCTAGCTTTGTCTATTCTACCTATTATTAATGTTCAGACTGTTAGCTCCAGATTTCACTATAATCCATCTTTGACTTACACAACATAGCCACAGAGTTCAGATAAAGTTCAAATTGCAGCCTATCAGTTCTAGCTACTTATGTCTACTTTCAAAGAATATAAAATTGTCAACATGCAGGTTAGCCAGAGACAGGTCTTACCTGGAGTACTTATGACTCAGTTCATTTCGTGTGTCTACAGGATTGAGACCTTGGCAGGACACACCCAGTGTAGGAGGGAGGCAGGAGGGTATAGTGTGAAGAGTTTGCTACCTATGGCTCCAGTTTTGTGTCAGTTAGAGGCGTCTCATCAGGCTTGACAGTGTGTAGGCAATTTTGCACATGGATGTGTGCAGCTTTGCAGTGATCCTGGTGCAGATTTGATCTGTCAGGGCTGCTGCAGTTTGACCTCCCACTGTCCTCCACAGCATGTCCGAAGCACCTCCCTGCATGCTAGTGGCTCTCAGAAATGATCTGTCTAGAAACAGCCCTAACAAGAATAAATAGTTTTCTTTCTGACAGCCCAGTGGATGTGGTACCTCAGATTCCGACTGGCTTCAATAGCTGTGAGAAAATCCACTGGTTTCAAACTCCATGGAGAGTTGTTACCCAAAGGCCTAACAAGCTGTCAGCCTAAAAGCTGTTACAGGATGCTGACCCCTTCTTTCTCAGCACCCTTGTCTCTAAGTGCATGGAGGTGTAGGCGGAATTGGCTGCCCTGATGGTATCTTCTGTGGAAATAATGAAGCTGAAGAAACCAAAGAAACACAAGGAAATGGGATTTATTCTAGCACAACTAAGAGTTCAGCTCATACTTTCAGTTTGCAGAGACTATGGCCCAAAGAATTGTTAAGTGAGTAAGTTGCCAAGGGTTTGTTGTGACGGAGGATGAAAAAGAAATTAGATCAACTTTATCATTCAGAGTTTGGGTGACATTTGAGAAATGCTAAATGAACCTTCAAAATGTCTCCAAATGTCTTGTTTAGGAAAAAAAAAAAAGAAGAGGAAAGTCAAAGACACTCAGTCTGGTTAACAGTGACAATGAATGAGTGCTTGTAAACAAATTCCCTCAAGCATTCATGAATGCATTTCCTCAGCTACCAGTATTTCATCAGGTAATGAATTATTTTCACATCTGTCTTATTGAACAAAACATACCATCATCTGAGCTTGAAGGTGAAGAGGGAGCAATATATTTAAAGTAAACCTGCTTACAGTTGAACACAGACAGGTTATTAAAAAACCCTCTGAATGTTCACAATATTGCCTCCCTGTTCCAAGTAGAAAAAATGAAACTAGGCTTGATTCTGTGTTTTTGTTGATAGTACAACTTCACCATTAGTTTGTGTAATTGCAATTTCAGACCTTAAAAAGCTGAAATAAAAATTGAATGGAATATTAGTATAGGTTAACTCACTCTTGTGAAGACCCTTACGAGCCTGCCTTGTGCTTGCAGGTCCTGTGCTTGTGCTCCCACACGTGAGATGCTGATACATATATACGACCTTTCAAAGAGAGCTTCTTTTGAGGATGGCTCAAGCACGCTGAAGCCCCAGTGTTGTCGGTGGAACCATGCTGCTCTAGGGGCCAGGGTTCTCTCAGGGGGAAGCCTGACACATTCCTGCTTGGCTATGGGCATCCTGGCACTTAGACAAGGGCAGTTGTCAAGTTTTTCTGAGTCAGAACTTCTTAATAGTCACTGTGTACCACGCTCCCTATGGGAAACTGCTTCAGGAAGGATTAATGCCCACTAATCCTCCATTCAGGAGAAAAAGGCTCAGGTGTTTGCCAAGCACCAACGAGGAGCCAGTTTAGTCCTTTCTTCCCTCCTTGCATTTCTCTTTTTTAAAATAAATCCTTCTCAAAATTACAAAAGCAGATCCAAGCAGTCACAGTGACTCAGCTGTAGAGCTATAAGCAGTCCACACTGCAGATTAAATTTGCAATTGGTAATATCACTGTGTTTCATCATCAAAATGAAAAATCACTCTTTTCCTATATGCTATATGCAAAGTACTACATGCAAAGATTTACATCAAGCCAGAAGAGCTGCTAGAAGAGAAAAAGGGGGAACCAATATCCTCAAAGGGGTTAGAAACCATCTCCCCCAAGGCCCTGTTTTACTAGTACTGTGATCTTGGCTGGGTTTATCTGCAAAGGTAAAAGGAGACAGACCCAAAAGCAATATATGACAGGGCATTCATTCATAGATATATGTTTCATGGAATGGAATTTCTTTCTGATACCACCTGTGATATTTTTTTACCTCCAAAGATAACAATGATATTTTTAATCTGAAATCCACCCAGAGCTACAGTAACTGCAGGTGCTGCTCATTTCAGTCAAGCATTGAAGAATTACGAAGAATTACAAAGAATTAAACTGATTAAGTGTTAGCAAGGAATGATGAATTCCAAATACTGATACGCTAATTATAATAATGTATTTGCAGTGATTGCTTACAAGTGGAATTGCCTTTCTAATTGAACCCAGTGCTCTCCCTTGGTCATGGGACAAAATAGAGAGGAGCGTCCAGTCTTTTTTATCTCTGTTTTTTATATCTTATTTCTGTTCTTATAAGGCAAATGTCCCAACCGTGCATAAATAGTATCACAATGTTGTCCAGATTCTGCTTTTATGACTTTCTCCAAGGTAAACTAAACAATGTTTGTGTGTTTCTTTTGAATTCAAAGGCAGAATTTCTGTTGATGACAATAGGACCAGGAGATCCCCTTCACAGTCCTGCAAGTTTCCTCCTGCTACCCAGATATGGTCTTATTCACCCCTTCTGTTAACATGCTCTGTTGAGATTAGGTTTCACTGTCCCACTTCAACACGTCCTAGAAGATACCTGGGCACTTGACTCCTTCTGGTTCATTATAAGCAATCAGTGTTTAGAGTTTGTTTCTATCCAAAACTAAGGATGCAAAAATCATGTTGGAAACAGGACAACCATTTTACCTTTGGTTCTTACATTACCCATTATGGCTAACTATTGCTAAAACGATGCAAAGCCATGCAGAATATAACTTAGCTTTTCAAATATTTTAAACTGAGGAAGGACTACTGAACTGTGCTTATAAAAGAGAAACTCCTCAACTTAGGTAAGAAGACATCAAAGATAAAGAATCCTGTATTTATTTCTTGTGATAATTCCCTCCACTGCTTAAAAACATCTGCGTTTTGTAAAAGCTTTTTGAAAATTATGTGATTTTTACATCTGTCCTTCCCATTGTGTATGGAAGGGTATTGAATGACCCCTTATTTCTTTTCCCTGATCTCCTTTGATGACCTGATAACACTGGGAGCTCATGCTTTGTAATGATAACGATAATTATTATTATCATCTCTAGTTCCTTCCTAGGCTTGGGCTTTCCAGCCTCAGCGCCATTTTGTCTAGATAGAGGGGACTTTTTTTCCCCTTGATACATTGTTTGGTGCTTGACTGTACTCCTACACATTTTCTGTAGGACTAATTTACTGAAAAACCTTATCCTGCTTTTGTGAACACTCAGCCCTCATCCATGTTTATCTGTTTGACATCTGCATACCTTAGCAGAAGTGATTTCCTTTATATTTCCAAATCAGTGATAAGCATACTGAATCAGATCAATACAATATTTCTTCACATTTTTTGTCTGCCTACAGAGTTCAGATTGCATAACGCTTGGTAGCAAAGCAATTGCAAGAGTCCTGGGAACAGGACCTTAAGTGGAAGGTGATTTCTCAATGCCCTCTCTGCCTGCACTGCCCTGGCAGAGGCACCTGCTGTCAGCCCTGCCTGTCTCTCACTAATCCCCACATTTCCTCCCGTTCCTTGTCTGCATAGCAAGTGGATCTGGAGGATTAGACAGAAAGAGGATCCCTGACATCAGTAGGCTATTATAAGATATTGGATCCCAACACATTGCAACATGGTGGTGGTAGAATTTCTGATGCTGTGTCAGAGATTTAGGGTCCTGCAATGGGGTGGCAGGAGAAAGCCCTAAATGTGGGGGTGCAGTATACCAAAACATCATGCTACTGTTCTGATGGTAGCTGGGGGTTGTAGTAAACAAACTTTCCTGAGAGTCTCTCTCTACTAGAAAAGTCTTCCACCCTCCACTTCTCTCCTTTTCAGCAATGCTTTAAAGAACTGAAAAGCAGCTTTAGAGCAGAAGTGCCACTTCTATCTCTGCTTGCAGGTATGCCACCTGAAATAGTATGAACCGTAAATCACTTTAATAGATAACAGCAGAAGCTTCACAAATCCTTGTGATTCAAACTTCAGAGGCAGCTAATGTACCAATTCAGAAGACAAAAACTGGGAAACTGCAGTTGTGTTTTGTGCTGGTGACTGAAAAGATCATGAAATGAATTCAGCTAATCATATAAAGATTGTCAGTCAATAGAGTAATGGTTCTGTGTTTAAAGGGTTTAATGACTCCACTGGTGAATGTCCTGTATCTTGATAATCATTTGTCTTTGAGTTAATTATCTGAGTCATATTAGCTTTGTGAAGCAGAAATGGAGTGGTGGGTGGCTTTTATGACACCATAGACATATTAAAATCAGATTGCTATATTACTAATCTTAAAAGCGAATGTCTTGGCAGGGAAACACTTTTATTCCAAAGTTCACCTTTTCCTTGTGTCTCTTGAACAAACAGCAAAGCGATCAGTCATGCTGAGTCTTTTATCCAAAAGCCTTTAATTTACTGAAAAGACAGATGTCAGACTTGATGTGATTGTCTCCTAGACATAAGAGTGGGTATATACGCAGAGGCAGTGTCTAAGGATGCAGCTGGGTGCAGCAGTGTGCAGAGGTATCCAAACTGGCTCTGAATATGAAGTAGAATGGTCAGACAGGGTACTGCGGTCTCTGACTCTTTTCCTGTAACCTCACACGTGCACAGGAGTGCCATACAGAGGGCTACTCAAATAATGGACTTGGTCATGGCTTATTGGACCATGAGTAAATATTCCCTGGGCTTTTTCCAGTTTGATCCCTTCTGTCTGCAGACTGAGGTTCAGCCTGAAGACACCAGAGCATGTTACAAGTTACCTCACAGAATCCAGGATTTCCCCAAGGTGCAAAGAGAAGATGACAATGAATACCCAAATTTTCCATTAAGAGAATCAAACCTGTGAAATACTCCAGGCCTGTTTTTGAAAGTCAATATGACTTTTCATCACACTCTGAGGGCAGGGTAGCAAATTTTCTTGAGTTTAAGACTTTTTGTCTACTGGGACTTTTGAACAGGTTCTATGGGTTTTATGCTGCTTAATCCCAGTTTGCAGTGGGAAGGAGTGAAATTGGTGTTCAGACCTTGAGTAGGAAGAGGTTTGCATTATCCCTTTAGTTCCTACAGATGGGACTCTGAGCATACTTGTGGACCCAGGAATTATGTTATACCACTGCCAAACCCATACAAATGTCAAGAACATATCTGAGGTTTGTGCAGTGATCTTGGAGAGATTTGTGTTTCATAGTGTCATCAAATACATGCTGTTTCAAGATTGTTGGTATTCCATGATATTCCTGTCTCTCCTGTCTGTAGTGTAATTTGAATCCACTGAATTTCAGCAGGGTATCAGGACAGTCTTTTAAGAAATAGGAAACAAACATTATTTGTTTTACCACTCTGTCACCATTTCAGGGATTTGTCCCACCCCATTTCTTGGGTGTTTTGTTAGATAATTCTATGTCAGTGTGCACTATTTTTCTCTTAGCATTTTGTTTGGCCGACCTGAAAAAAAGTCTCTGCAACCTGTTTTTTAAATGTCAGTTTGTTTTGAGGTGGCAGTTAAATCAGTTCAGTCCTGCCCAAAATAGTAAATGTAAACACATTAAACAGGTCTTGTGTTCTCCCTGAACAGAGCCTGATCAACTCCTACTGAAACCAACAAAAAGAATCTTCCTGACTTGTGGTAGGACTGTGTTAATCTACCAGAAATATTTATTCATCACCCTACAGGCCTCCTCCAACAATGCAAACTGATGATCATGCTGCTTTATCTAAGAAAAGAAATTGAATTGATATAGATACTTTCAAAATATAGCAGCTTAATTACCTTCAGGCTTTTGCAAAGTCTCCAGCTGGGTAGACTACTAATCTTTTGCAATTATTCTCATAATTATAAAATTACAATTATACCTGTTTTCTGATGATTGATCATGGTTTAGAATGGCTCACACTTGCATTCCTCAATACACAGATGTAGGCCTGATCTAATAAAACCCACCATATCTTCAATAAAAGATGATAAAGACCTGCTGAGATACACAGAGAATCTGGCTCCAAATATAAAACAGGTTCAAACATGTAATACTTGGTTCCCAACAGGCCTTTTCTGATATCTTACTGAGTCCCTGTATGAGCCATACCAACAGTGTGCCTCCATATGCTGTTAATTAGGTATCTCTCCCACGTCTTTAGGGTTTGAAATGAGTGTTTATTGTAGTCATGTAGCTTGGTATGTTGCAATGATTCTTCCTTGCCAAGTAAAGCTCTTTAAGAAAACTGAGGCAGAGCCTTCTTACCCCTCTTGAATCAGGCTAGACTCATTTGCACAAAATTCCTTTCTTTTTTATTCTTTTCCTAAAAATGCAGACATTTTTCCAGACTCAATAAGAAACCCCAAACTGCATGAAAATCTTGGTGTGGGAAGGAAGATAGACTGAGAAGGAGGGGAGGAGCTGCAGAGGTGTGCGAAAGCAAAGGCAGCTTGTCCTGGTTTTGGCTGGGATAAAGTTCATTTCTTCTTAGTAGCTGATAGAGTGCTGTATTTTGCATTCAGTATGAGAATAATGTTGATAACACACTGCTGGTTTGGTTGTTGCTGAGCAGTGCTAACCCTAGGTCAAGGACTTTTCAGTGTCTCATGCTCTGCCAGTGAGGAGGTGCATGAGAAACTGGGAGGGAGCACGGCTAGGGCAGCTGACCTGAACTTGCCAAAGGGATATTCCATACCATAGAACACCATGTCCAGTATACAAACTGGGGGACTTACCTGGAAGGGATTACTGGTTATGTGGTTCAGGGATGGGGTTTGACACTGGCCAGCAGGTGATGAGGAACTGTGTTGTGCATCACTTGTTTTTCTTGGGTTTAGTTTCTCTTCCCCCACCCCCATGTATTATTATTATTATTATGATGTTACATTTTTTTGAATGGGGAGTCATGACATGAGCCTGAGGGGTTCAACACCACGGGGTGGATGCTGGACACCATGTGGGAGTAGTAGCCAGGGAGTGTCTCCTTACATCCAGATCTGGGGGGGTTCGATCTGGGAAGCTAAATCAAGACTTGCTTAAGCACATTCCTTAACCCTGTGGCCACAACCATGGACATGGCGATGCTGAGGTGCCTCCCTCTTCTGTTTGATCCAGGAGATTTTCTCTGCATGCAAAAAACTTCAAAATCAAAATTTTCTCAAAAATAATAATGATTTGCTGCGGGAGTTTTATTGATAATAATTACTTCCAGATGACCCTATATCCTGTCCCACATTAACAGTCCATTCTTTGGGGGATGTTCAGGGAATTGCCATGTGTTTAACGACATTTGACTTTCCTCTATGAGTTATCCTACATCCATTTTATAAACACAATGCTGAGTTACCTTTAAATTGTTATTTTGGTGCCATATTAAAACAGATCATGCTTCTTCCACCTACATTACATATGTACAAATCAGTAATTCCCATGTCTATGCTTTAAAAAACTCTCTTGAGTAATCCTTCCCTCCCAAATGAGAAGATTAAGCCATAGGGTCCAAATGGGACTTGGTGATATTTTGCTACTTGATCACTTCAAAGTCTCTTTTCACTCCCTCGTAGCTACATGAAGTACCTTTTAGCATGATCAAGGGAGTCTCACTTCTCTTTAATTTCCTGTGTAATGCATTTAAGGGACCCAAATCCTTTAAGTCTAGGACACTTTATCAATTTACAGCTACAAGAACTTCTCCCTTTAGGCATTAGTCTTTTCTGCCCAGAAGGTGCAGTTTTGCAATCACTCCATGCATAAATGTATCCCCAATTACAGGCTTTTAGTCACCTCTTTGTAAAACCACGAGCACTTGTGAAGGTAGTAGAGTGGGAACTCAGATACCAGTGAGTGGACCCAGGTTGTCTGCAAACCACCAGTGTAGCTGTAGGCTGGTGCTGTGACATGAGGTTGTCATGTTAGTGTCTTGGGCAAAGAGGAGAGAGTATAGTACTTCAAAGAGTAATGCTTGTATAACTCTGCTATCATCAGTATTTATCTCAACCTGAAAGTCTGAACACAAGCAGAAAGGCCAGCTGCTACCTTGTACTTCCCTGAAACCTGAATGTGAGTTGGCAGGGCAGCAATGGGGAGAGCATGTTTGTGCCTGAAAGTTCATTGGCTTTTCCAGCTCCCTCTGTATGACTTAGGAAGATATTCTCTCTCCAAATAAAATTCCCCTCTGATACTCTTCATATTAGATTTCCTTGCTGCACCATTGCAAAGGCATGGCCATTACCAGGATCCAAAATGAGAGGAACCAGCTCCCGGTCCCCCTGAAAAGCTTGCACAGAAAGTCTTTCTTTGCTTTGCCATAGCACAAACTAGAAGGGTTCTCTTATAACCAAAAAGCTTATTCCCAACCCATGCAATAAGATTTGGGCAGGCTGATCATCGTGTCAGTTGAATTTATTCAAATTTATTCATGGTGAGATTATTCCAGAGGCAGGGTTTTTTGCGGATTTATCATTTTAACTATTTTTTTTCCTTTTCATCCTTTTCCCGCTAACATTATTGACTTAACAGGCAGAAGAAATACCCCTTTTCAGCTTTCCATATTACCAGCTTCAACAAGCCGAAATCTCAGATTGTTCTTTTCTATGTTTCCTCTTTCTCTTGTTTTACACAGAGCGATCTCAACAGAGAGCAACAGTGACACTAGCACAGCCTTAGCTCTTCGACAAATGCTTCACCAGATACATGTTGGGATCATATTAGTCCCCCTGACCCCACTGGCTGTGGTAGTGTCAGTGAAGAGCTGATGAACATGCTTAAGGCTTTCTTCTCTTCAGATATTTGCAGCTGATTAGCTCCCAATTCATAACAGAATTTCTCATAATTGATGCAACTGTTTATGAGCACACAGTGTGGTACCTTTCTTCACATTTCTGCTATTTGGGTCCTGAAGTTCATCCAGTTCTTTCTATGTGATGCCTCAAACTCTGTTCATTTTTATTGAGCTTATTAAAGTTGCTGAATTTTAGCCCATTTTCATTTCCCTTGCTTGAGTCGAAACTAAAAATTAAGCTTCTAATTATGTACCACCATAACCAACTCAGTCTGAGGAATTAGCGATGTCTATTTGTAAATCCATGCATGTGTTTGTGTGCCTAACCCTCTACCCCCATATTTTATGCATATTCAGAATAAGATGCCATCAAATGTGACAAAAGATTATCTAATGAACCATTCAACTATAAGGCTTATCTAAATTAAACACTGTGTAAAATAAATTACAGTTTGCTAAAGAAAATGAAACATATTTTACCTTTCACTAAAAATTGCATTTACTCCACAAATTAATCATGTTTCTCAAGGTTGATAAATAAACTAAAATCTCAGCTCCTATAAGCACCAGTTTCTGTGTTGGAAGGTAGAGACAGATAGCTTCTACACTAGTTTATTTTTGTCTGTGGAATGTCTCCTGACAAAAGGCAATTGTGCCCACAGCATATGTATATATATATGTGTGTGTGTGTGTGTGTGTGTGTGTGTGTATATGTAGTGCTTTCTGCAATTTCTTTCTTTTGTAGTTGTTCTGTTTCTGTCAAGTATTTCTTAACAGTACATGCCCCTCAGTCTCTGTGAGGGGTAAGGTGAAGTGGCAGGTAGCGTGAGGCCTTGTGGGTTCTTGTCTGAAACATATCTGCACAAATGGTGAATTAAGACTTTCTGAAGGGATGCAGAACTTGGGGCATCTTATCAGCAAGTGTATTCCTTTGTAGAGAGTGCCAAGAGACTATTCTCAGTTAGCTCAGAGTTACCCCAAAGTGCTCATATCTTGACAAATTGTTTGCCAAAATCACTTAGAAAATGTTGTGGGTTTTTAGTTGAGTGATTTTTCCTGTGTTTTTCACAGAGGCCTGTGTTCTGAGAGAGGATTTTCCCAATTTCCTGCATCTTGTAGTGCCAAGAAAATATGAAATCTGAATAGACATAAAGATTTCTGGTATTCAAATGTCAGGGTTTGGACTAAAATAAGTGCCAGATTTACTTTTATTCTGCTTATGTGTCCTTAGAGACTGCTATTAGTAGGGGTCTAGTGCTTGCAATAGCTTATACTCTAGAAGAAGCATATTTTGTAAGTCCACTTCTGTAATGACCTGCATGTGCCTGATTCCCAATAAAACAATTCATATTTAAATGTCTAGGTAACTTGTAGAGTATGGATCTTCATTCATTCATACCTTGCAAGTCTTAGAGATGTGTAAGGATAATTTTATTTATTTTTGTTCTGTGGAACTCAAATCATCCTATATCATCTCAAAAGGTGTAATTATTTTTCCATGAAAGATATCTTTCAAAAAGAGCCCCAAACCTGCAAACAACAAAGTAGTTTTTTTGTTGGTTTTTTTTTTGACTGATCTGCACCTCTTAGCACTGGATCAGCAGTGTGCAGGAGGATGCAACATGTTTCTAAGTAGACTTTGACTTACTGTTCTTTGATGGTTGCAATATAGAATGTTGAATTTTGCTGCCTTGCATTAGTTTTTTTCAAAATAAAATTAAAAAGAGGAGACAAATTTCAAAGGCAAAACCAAGATAAAAGACAAAATATAACTTTACACTCTTAACAACGAATTGAAATCTGGACTTAGAGAATTGAACTTTAAATTACATCAAAAATATCTAAAAGCAAGTTAAATTGCTTTCTTATTTAGATTTTATTTGACATTGACACAGAAGCACACATTTTCTATTCTCCTGAAATAGTGTTAGTTTGAAAAGGATCCTAGTCCTATGCTGTTTGATGTGACCTCTCTAAGGGATGAGTATCTGATTTTTCATCCTTTCTGAGAATCTATAATCATATAGGACTTTATTATCATATGGAATTTTATGTCTTAATAGTCATGCATATAAATAATTCTGGTCGCTGTGGAAATGTCAGAAGGATTTCACAGATGCATCTTGAAGTGTTAAATCTGTTGAAAACCAGAGCTCCTCCTGGGTTGTCATGGACAAACCAGCTGGGTGCCCTCTTCTTGTTGCGTTCAGACTCCCTCTCGGGACAATCAGACCTTGCCACTGACACTTTGCTGCCTCACCTCATAGGTTTGAGGTCTGTCGTAGCAACTCTGACACCATTAAGCAACTAAACAGTCAACAGATGTAGAGCGAGTTGCAGACATGAAATAAGAACAAGAAACCTACTGGAGTCAGGTGAAATTCCCTTAATCTCTCTCCCCAGAGACAAAGGAGAGCTGTGCAAGTGTTTTCCAGACTAATGGAAAAAATCAGCTTTTTCGGTTGCTTTACAACAGAAGATGTGGAGAATATAAAAAGGTAGTAGAATGCCATCTCCTGCACAGTAAGAACGCAGGATAGAAAATAAGATGAATTATTTATTTCTGTATTTAAGCACTTGGAAGGGATGCAGACAAAAGCAGTGTGAGGTCATTTAAACTGAAAGAGTCTCATATGAGGAAAGGCATCACAATCAGGTCCAGAGGAGCAAGGATATTAACAGCATGTAAATGGTACATAATAGAGTAATGAATGAAACAAAAGACTGTTTTTTGAAAGTAAATGAATAATGACTTCATGTAAGTCTAGAGTCCTACATTAATTCATGCATATGCTTAATTTAGATGGGATAATTCCTGTGGTGACCACACAGAATTATGTGTAAATTTTAGTGAGACTGAGTCACATTAAATTTGCAAATTAAATTACTGCTCAGAAATGTTATCTGATTTACAGGTATTAAATCTACAAACTCTATTAATTGTTTGAAAGTAGGTAGCCAGTGTATATGTATCAGATGAAAAAGTTAAATCCCACAATCTATGTTAGTATGAAGCTTAAACCAAGCAGTCCACTTTTGGGAAAGTTACTACGTGCCCTCGGGAAAAAAATCTTGTCTAGTTCTTATATACAGTCTATCCAAGGTGGCTACTGTAAGGGCTGGTGTAGATTCATAGTTTTAATTAAGCAGTTATTAAAATTTAGACATAGAATCTAAGTAACAGAACTTCATGGTAATAAAGAGAGATACCTTATTTATTTTACTGAGAACATAAAGCCCCACAATTTTTATATCTCCTTCTTAGGAAAAAGTATTTTAGTAATATAGGTAATTATAAATAAATTTTATTCAATTCTTGTTTTGCAGGGAACAAACTCATTGCAAAGGATCATAATAATAAAAAAAGGTTTTAAAACTGACTCCATTTAAGTAAGAATAATTTTTTTACTGAGAGGAAACAAATACACTTGCCATACAGCTGGTTAGAGTGTATTATCGCACAAACACTTCAAGCTGCTTTGTGGTAAAAGGAGCACAGGGGTTAATATCATTCCCCCACCCACTTAACCTGCATGAGAAATTTCTCCCTAAACTTGAGAACAGTGTGGTGGGAGGATGCCCTGAGGGCTGGGGGAAGGGGATGCCCAACTGCTTGGGTGCCGTGCAGCAAAGCTTTGCCTGACGGATGGTGTTCTTTGAGCCTCACAATGAGTTTAGAAGACTGGATCATCAACAGCTAATTTTTTCTAAATGTACTTTGAGTTTTATGGTTTCACTTGGGTCTTTTTCCAGCTCTGAGTTTGTGCAAAGATGTGTATGGTTCCTTGCATGATTAAAGTGGCAGGGATGATTTACATAGGGCAGGGGGTAGGGAAATGCTGCTGTGTGGGTGGCGAGATTAATCTGCAATGACAAAGTGCCCTGTATGGCAGCTCCCCATAGGGTCCTGAAAAGACTGTTCAGGGCCTTTGTCACAGAAGCACATAAGGATCTGTGCATGGGATGAACCATGGGGTCTGGGAGGGGCTGGCAAACACTTCCTTAGTAGCCCAGAAATAAATGATTATCCGGATGTGTCATGTGGAGCCCTTCTGGGATCCTGGGGTGCCACTGGTGTGCCAAGGTAGCACAGTAGGGAAATATCGCGCTGGCTGGGGAGAAGAGCTACAGGGATGGTGTGGCTGGCATGAGGTGAGAAGCTAGGCCAGGAGATGTGAGAGGCAGTGACACAACCCTTTATTTCCCTCTTCTCTGGCTATGACTTTGTAAGTGGTTCTGTATGAAAACAGATATAATTATATTGAGTGGCAGGGGTGTGTTCTCATTGGAAAAGTGCCCATGTTTTCATTTTAACTGGGGTCCTTGCTCTGTAATTACTTGTAAACACTCTATAAGTTATATGAGCCAGATGGTACAGTAGATGGCTTTTAGCGACTCCTGGAAAAGAGAGAAGACTCTGACTAGACACCTTTTACTTTTTTTTTTTTTTTTTTTTTTTTGCTGTTGGGAGCATGCATAGATTACAGCTTGCTTTAAACAGAGGGCCAAGATGAAGCCTCAAAACAGAGGCAGACAAAAACCTCGCGCTGAGTTTGGCACTGGCAGTGTGAGATTGCTGAAGCTGCAATGCCGATCCAAAATATATATGCTGTAAGGTGCACGAGAGCAGCAAATTGTAGGCTCTTGCCAGTGTCCATCTGCTTCACAATGACAGGGCTTGTAGGGGACCTCTGTTTTCTTCGGTATGGGTTCCAGCGTGGCTTTGCGAAGCATCGTCTGTGTTAGATGTATTCTGGTTTGGACAGGACCTGCAACTCCTGCCCTCCATCGCTCCTTTCTCGGAAAGTCCCTCCCAGCCTTTGAGTTCTTCTTTCCCTGTAAAAAATAAGGAATGATCAGAATTAAAACGGACAAAAATAGTTAGTCAGTTTACGGACTGTGTTTGTGTTCCCTCCCTTCTTAGGGGGTAATCAGAGTGACAGTAAAGGAGCAATACTCGAAAGGGGGGCAGAGGCGGTTGCTGAAGAAGCAGTAGATGAGGGGATTGATGGCACTGTTCAAGGCTGGCAGGTTCTGAATGATCACGGATGCGTAGAAGCGCTCTTTAGTCTCAGGCAGTATGTTGAAGTTGTCCAGGATATCAAAAAGAAAGTAAGGGCTCCAACAGAGAACAAATGCTGCAGAAGAGAGAGAGAGGAAGAGCTTGACGTTGGATAGCTGAGCAATTTAGGGAGGCAATTACACACTCATGGAGAGACTGTCATAACACATAAATATTTGTTTATGCAAAAACCCCTCTCCCTATTCAGGATCTTATTTAAGAGAATAGTTATTAGATTGTGCTTTTATTTGTCTTTATTTTTATTTTAATGCCTATAAAATATATTATGTGTGCTCCTCTAAGTGTTTAGAATGCTCCCTTTAGACATATTTAGACACTTCAGAACACTACACAACACATAAAGGGTAAATAGGTAGCCAGTTAAAGCATCATCAGTTGTAGTGAAGTGCTCTTTTAATGGTCCCCTGAGTGAGCAGCCAATCTAAATGTACACGCAACCGAAGCGCTGCTCCATGACAGCACTGCCTGTCATAGCCACCTATTAAAAGAAGGCTCTCAGACACCCAGGAGCAAGGAATGACACTCTTTCACACCACATTACAGCAAACCAACATGTCATTCGGCATGCTGGCTGGAGGTGCTGTGTACATGGAATGTGCAGGAAGATTTTCTAATTTCCTTTACTGCCATTTGAGAGATGAATTTGAGGAAGGGAAAAGAAGACTGCATTGCTCATAGCCTCTGGTTTTTTTCCGAGGTGGTAGGGAAAAAAAAGGTCACAGATCTACCTTTATTTGCAACCATGAATGAATCTGTTCTTCACAAATTTTTATATCATCTCTTCTCACAAAGGCTTATGATTCGGGATTTCCATAGAAATGCTGGGACAGGCAGTTCGCTTAACAACCTATAAGTACCTGGGTTGCAAACAATCTGTAAAATCAGACACATGGTCTCTTCCTGGCCCAGATGAGACAGAAGAGTGACCTCATGCCTGTTTCTTGTCGCATTAATCAGTATTTCTTCGCTGGCACTTAGCTGAGTGCTCCTTGAAAGTGCCAGGAAGAGGTAAACTCACCTCCTGTATTGTAGAGTAACCAAACAGGAGCTGTCTATGCACAGATATCCATAAAATAGCAGTACACAGTGCCAGCATGTGGATCATAGCACTAACTGTGCAGAACTTTAAGTTGCCTGTTTGCACATCAAGAGAGGGTCTGTGCCTAATATTACCAAGGTACACTGAAATACTGAGCATCCACGTGAGCTCTTAACACCTGATGGTCTTGCAATAGTAGTTGCATCTGACAAAATCTTTCTCAGAAAAGTTCAGACACAGAGAAGCTGTTCTTGGGCTTATGAAAAGTATGAATCACACCACCCTCTCTCACGTCTGCAGACACTACCTCTACACGGTGAGCTAAGCAACTCAGTAGTGGCTGTTATCACAGTATCCTCCAATCTGAATTTTGCATAGTATTGGAAAGAGAAGCAATCTCTTTTTCAGTGTCAGGGGATGATAGTCAGTCCTCAGGAGTAAACAGCTTTGGTTGCTTTCCTGCATTTCTCTGCAGTTAATCACAAGCCCTGTGTGATGCTGGTTTTATTTATTGAGATAGAATATCAGCCTCCTAATTGCATCAGAATACTGTCATTTCCCTGGGAGACAGAGAACGCCTGCACTGAGTCATCTGTTGCTCAGTCAGGAAAGGAGGGTTCATTCTTTCCATCTTGGCAGGCAACACACCTGTAACATCAAATGCAATCGCTCCACATCTTGCCTCTCCTTCCTCTGCCTTGCACCAGCCCAGCAGCTCACATGCCATACATAGTCTCTAAGCCTAAAAGACAACTCAGTTGCCAAACCTTTCAGCAGTCTGGATGGGACTTTTCCTTTTAGACATTGTCTCTTCTTTACTTTCATAATGCACATGAGGGGCTGTGCATATAATTCCATTTGAGGCTTACGTCAGATGCCTAAAATAGGACTGTATCAGCCAGAGGAGAGAGGAAGGACAGGGTCAGAAGGCAAGTCAGGGATCTAAGTTCCTTCTCTGAGCCACCTACTGCACTTTGTCTGCTGATGATGGAGGTTGCTAGGGAGAAGCAGCTTCCTCATGTCAGCATCCTCCCTAGCTATCAGCTGAGGGGCTTTTCACTTACCAAGGATAATTACAATGCTGTACTTGATCGCTTTCACTTTTGCCCTTGATATGAACCCACGACTGGTGTAGCCAGCAGAGGTTGTGCCACCTGGGAAAAGAACAGTTCAGCTAGTAAGAGAATAGGGCTGGTGTGTGGATGTGTCAGTGTGTACCTTGGCAGGCAGAACAGGAGTACATAGCCCCATCCTTCCCTGGTGTCAGTCAGGAGCTCAGTAGTTCCTGAAATTTGGGCACTTTCAAGTCTGCTCAAGTCGAACCCTTAAAACCTGAGCCACCCAAAATTAAAAAGGTAAATGTAAGCAGAGTAGATCTGTCTGAGGCGTTTTCACATTTATAGTCTTGGGATGGACTGCTCACTCATTTTTTAGCTTTCTGTGGCCAAGAATTTCTGATCTTGAGCAAAATCCAGACTTGCCAAGGACATGTGAAAACAAAGAAAAAGTGTTACCTAGGTATATGCTAGAAAATATTTATTCTGAAAATGGACAAAATTCTAGGAATAGGAATTCTAAGTTCTAGAATAAGTAGTTTTCACTTTTTAATCATTTTCTCACATATTTTTCCTATTGTTTCTCTAAAGAGGATTTAGTGTCAAAGGAAAGAAAGTAAACAATGTAGAAAAGAGTTGTGAATGAACATTTACAGAAACCCCATTTCCACTGCTGTGATGGGGGCCCAACGCAACAGTGCACATCCAGGCATTCCCAGATTTGTGAGAACCAGCTGGAATTGAATCATGAGGTTGGAGTCATGTGCATGCTGAGACTCACCAGGACAGCTGGATAGGATGACAGCCTGAGCTTTGCTCTTCATCCAGATGGTTCGAATCACGATTGAATATATGACACTACAGAAGGGAAAGAGTCATTGGTATTATTAGGCACAGTAAATTTAGCAGGCATCCCGGGTCATTTGTGCTCTATGAATACACGTGTCTATGTGTAAGGAGTTCATTGAGATGATGAAGCTGCATAGGAATAATAATAATAAATGGCAACAATAGTAAATAAGATATGACTCTCACATAGTATTTTTCAGAAGCAGATCTGAAGAGTTTTCACCATGGAAGTCCTTATGATTGTCCTGGCTTTGTAGATGTCAAATCTGAGGCTCAGAGGAAGGCAGTGATTTGGCCAAAATCTCACAGGCAGGAGCTCAGTGGGGATTTTGAGCTAGCCAAAGCCAAATCCGCCTGGGTACCAGCCCCAGGACACTAGCTCTGACATGAGGGAAGCAGGGGGAGGGACCTGGTATTGCTGTATGTACCTTTCTGTTTTGGTGTTACTTTGTGAGTGTGAAGCTAATGAATAAAATGGTACCTTGGGGAATTTGGTAGGGGCGAGATCCACAAGAAATGCAGTTAAATACAGCAGTGCTCAATTTTGGGTCTTAAGGTCCTGTGGTGGAAATCAAGGAGGACAGAAGTATCAGACAGATAATTCAAAAGCAGATCCGCCACAATTTGCATATTTGGAGAGAAATACACACTTTCCATGGGAATAGGTGAAAAGTGCCCTAGTGCACAATGACCTTGGATAGCTATGATCTTTCCCTAAGGCAATAACCAATCTGAACTTCCATTGGTTTAGTATGGAATAGGTAAAAATAATTTCTTCAAGCTGAAGATCTGTTTGAACCCACATCCTCCTTGAGGATGTTACCTTTCAGCAGTTTATATACAAAAGATACGAGGCCTTGCTCTGACTGCCTTTTCTCCTACAAGTGTGCGTAACGTGCAGCTAAAATCACTAAGCAACAGCATACCTGTGACTGCTGTTTTCCTTTTTGGTTTGCTATGGAAGACAAAAAATGATTTAAGAATATTTCAGCTAATGCACTCAGGTTGCCATGTTTTCCTGATTTAAAAAACCAAGCATCATAACAGAAGTCGTCATGTACCATTTGCAATACAACACAGTGCTCTGGAGAATCTGGGGCAGCCTGAGCATTAATTGCCTTAAACCTTAGTGGTCCCTCTGTTAAAAAGTGCAACTAAGAACATTATTTCAGGGTGTTTTATAGAGGCAAAAATGTGTCTTACTGTTATGTGGTTTATTTTCATTGTCAGAAGAGGCATTATTCTTGTTAGACCTTTCAGACTGATATATGAGCCTTTCCTACAGCACCATCAATTGCTAGACACGCTTGCAAAGGTGATATTTGTGCTCAGAAAGCTATTGGAAGTTTGGAGGTTTCCTTTCTGTGGAAGTTTGAGCCATCTGGTTTCCAGACTTAGTAGGTGAGAACTGTAAATTCATTGTGCGGTCTGGGCTGTGCAGTAGAGCCGTAGCATCTTTGCCCAGTGAGGGGTTTGCGTGCAGTTGCTGTGGACTACAACTTGCTCTCCTTAATCCCCTCAAAGGTCCAACTTGGCTCCCAGCTGACTTGAACATTTTTCTTTTATCTCCTGGCTTTTCAAGAGGCTGTTTATTTAACAGCTCATACACTTGAGAGTTTCTTTCTACTTTGTACTGACAATGGTGGAAAATTCCCATATTATTTTTCCTTTGTTCCAATGAATAAGAATGTATTATAATGATAATTGTTGTAATCTCAAAACAATTTCCAGCCAATTCTTAAAAGTCCAGTCCAGTTTCTATTGTCTCCCTAGCCTGCTATCTCTAGCCTGGCCTTTATATTTGTAGTTGAAACAATGTCCCCTCTGATGCAGACTTGCCTCTGTCCAGCAGGACATGTTCAGTGCTGCTTAAGCATCAGGACAAAGAGGTCTAATTCTGCAGACAAAACAGTCAGACTTCCTACTTCCAGCCAAGTGCCACAAGGATTGAATTATAAAGTCAGGCTCCTCGCTTGCTTTCTTTTTGACCCCAGAATGCCTTCCTTCTTGGCTGCAGAGTTTGGTAGGAACATGCCTTTTGCCAGATAGTTATAGCATTTGTCTTCTTCATTGGCATTTCACATATGAGATTACATGTGATTCATTTGTATCCCTAATTTTTAGGACTCCAGTGGAAAGCTGAATTCCTGTTTTAATCCAGAGGTTTATAAGTGCTGCCAACATAGTGGGTTTGTGCTGGTGTTTTTGTCTCTGTTCATCTTTCATATCTCTATACCTGAAACCATTGGAGCCTTCCTTGTCAGGAGTGAACCAGAGGTGGTGTAAGGATGCTCAGGGTGGGTGTCAGGAAAGCCAAGTCACTTGTTATGCTAGGTACTCTTCTGAGTGATGGTTTTGCCATCCACAATTATGCCTTTATGATTTGATCTCTCTGGGACTCCAAAGAGTGCCTAACTCGAACTAGTGCCTAACCAAATTTTTTTCCCCACAGAAATGTTGGCATGGAGCTAAGAAACTGGAGTTTCCAGAAATTTGTCACCTAAACCTTAGGATCATAGAAGGCAACTGCATGTGTGTTTCAAAGCCACAAGAGTAAAACACTTATGGAACAGAAGTTGTGTTTTTCTTACAACAGAAAAACACCTTTTTTTTTTCAGAATGCATTTGTAGCTCCTTTCTTTCTGTAAAAGGCAGCTGAAGGAGGATGTGGAAGTTGGTCAGATCTCAAAGGGTGGGAAGAAATTCCTGCTTGGAAAATGAAATGGCAGATGAGCAAAGAGTAACAGGGAACAGATGATAACTGGTATTCAGAGGGGTGTTTGACAGTGGTCTGCACCATTCTGACCATATTGTAATATCTGTTCCCTTCCTCTGCATGTCAAGCTGCTCAGCCTTCACTATCAAGTGTAAAAGCACATGATGCACATTGCCACAAACCCATTTTTCAACCCATGTAACACATCTGCATGCTGCTTGCTCTTGTCTCCACTGAAAGCACTGGGAGATGTGATGTACAGTTCTTTAGGTCCAGATGTTGTCATGCTTCTTTGTATTTGTAAACACTGAGTGCACTGGTCTTAAAGCCCTCACTGAGGTTTCTTGGGGGCTACAGAAACATGTGCTCTAGTCATTTTAATGCACACTATGATATGAAAATATTATATGAGTTGTTGTGGCCCATTATTTTTAGGTGAAAAACTAATGAAAGAGTACTATTTATCATAGAGTAGTCAAACCTGAATGGAATATTCATCCAAGACATTTTGAAAAGGAACTCTCAGGCTTTGAAGACCACAGAATAAAAAGGACATGCTGTTGATCTGAAAATGTGACAATTTTTCTAGCCCTGATAAAATGCATGTCTTGAGAGGTGGCAGGAAAATACAAGAATATGATTCACATTATGGATATATCTGAAAAAAGGAAATTCTTTGCATCTCCAAAAATGACTTAGCTTGATCCAAATTCTGAAGGACTAAGACCCATTTTCATAATTGCATCTTATTAGTTAATGGTATTGTTTAATAAGCCTCATTGGTAATTACAGCATTCTTTATCCAGGTAAATACGTAACTTACGTTTAGTCATACATGAATAGTCCCACCTCATCTTTATTTTTAATTCATGGATCACTTTTTTGGGAAAATGAACTGTCTTCTGGTGAAGTTGTGTATTGGTATTATCAATCGTAAGAGTTATTGATCTGCCCACTCTTTAAACACAGATTATTTATTTTAAGTAAATAATTGCATTATGACAGTATCCCATCCAGCCTCAGTATTTTCTAGTAAAATGAGCCTTTACCATGGCAAAAGTGCACTTAAGCTCCCTGCTAAATGCTTCTATTTATCATTCAGCATTGCCTATTGTTCCTTATAATTTATTTGTGCAAAGTGATGCAACTGCATTGTTTTATGGTAGCTAATTTACAGTGCTGTTTATCTAAAGAAAAAAGGCATATGTAATCTCATTTGAACAAACCACTGCAGGTATATGTGATGGGTAAATGAAGAGATGGGCAGATATTAGAACATATGTGCAGGATCTATGCTTTCTTATTTAGAAATGGAAATTGCAGGCAAAAATGAATGTGCTCACTGAATCAAGCTCAAAAAATGACCTTTAGTATTATTTTTAATGGTATTTCTAGTTCCTTTATTTGATTTAATTCAGAGAAATACCTTTTATTTAATCTATTTTTTTTATTTCATTACAATGCCTTGGATTTAATGACGTATATTTCCTTTTAGTCAGTTCTGGTTTTTCTCTTCTAATTATTTTTCAGCTGCTCCAAAGCAAATGTTCTCTTTGGAGTTTAGATTTTTAAACAGCAGATGGATATTTTTTCCTCTATGCTTCAAGAGGAAGTTTAGCAATTTTTTTTAAACATGAATTTGCAATTATATTAGATAAATGCCTATGTATTGCATTCATAATATAAAAATATATTTAGCAATCATGAATAACAGCTAAAACCCCTCTGAATTTCTGAATACTCAAGTGCCAGAATATAATTATGTTTTGACAGAGTAGTGATACAGAATAGAAACCCAGTAGCTGTCCTGTCTCCCCATCACAGGATCTGAGGGGCCCAGATGCAACTACTGGCAGGAGAGCAATCTTGACCCATATCTAACCTCTGCTCAGCAATGCTCCAGAAGTTTTCAACTATCACAGATACCATTTGAGCTTTTCTTGGTGTATTTCAGCATAGGAGAAAAGGCTTTGGTTATAGTTGATGACACTTGTCCTCAAAGAGGAGAGAATTAATTACTGCAGGTTCCCTAATTACTTTTTTCTGAATTTTCTGAGGTTTGCTAGGTTGACAATATCAACTGCAGAAGTGGTAGAATAGTGTAAATAAGAGGGAACAGGCCAAATTTTTAAGCACAGTATAGAAATACCTGATGCGGGATCTGTGGCTCTCCCTGTACAACACTGAAATAGTGGGGACAAGGAAAGATTTACATTAAAAGAACAAATATTCTCCCCTTTTTTTCAGCTCTCAGAGATAACCACACACTTGGGTTAAAGATACTAATAACAGGTTTTCATTCTGTTTCCATTATTCAGGTCTTGTTCATTTGTATTATAATCAGATGAAAAAAGTTGCCAAAAAACCACAAGCTGTTTGATAACTGATTGCTGACTTCCCAGTTGTGAAGAAGTGGTAGGAATAGACCTCACAAGTATTTAAATCTTTCAGGCTGTTGCAGTTTTCTTCATAAATTACCTTTTTAAATATATGTTTAAAAACCGCAAAACAAAATAGGGGGACAGAACGTTTTCTTCTGTTTGATGTTTTGGCTTGGAATCTCTGTGCTCACACCACATCTGGGGGTTTAGCTTGTCAGTGGAAGGATTTTCCAGACTGAGCATAAGGTTATCAGCTAAATAATTCATTCCATGGGCTGCAGTGTTATGAATAGCACAACTCCTGTGAGTTAGTTGAAGGCTGTCAGGAACATGTAAAATCAGCTCTACTGAGAGAGCTGAGGGATGGATGAGAGAATCTTAAAAAATGATGGTGTCTGGACTGTAACAAGTGAAAACAGCTTGGCCAAAGCAGTGTATCTAGTGTGGAATTAAGTCCTGCACCTGAAAAGTAAGATTTTATCCTTTTTATGCACTTCAGATGAACAGCACCAGAAAAAAGTGCTGTCATCAGTGAACTGCTTTGCTCTAGAGGTTAGGTTTTCAGCAAATTCAGGCAGCAGAACTAATTAAGAATTAACTCCGCCAGCCAGTGTCCCACATTGCATCAGGCACCTGCCGTGCAGCTAAATCAGAGTGCTTCAGCAGAGAAAATAAAGTAGCTGTGCAAACAATATGAATTTTTGCAGAAAAGATTTTATTTTTTCCCTGTGTGCACCCTGCCTTGCTGCCTCAGTAAGTGTGTCGTGTGCCTTGGCTTCTGGTTTATATGTAGTCACAGCTTTTTAGATACTGATCCTTGACTTTTCAGTTGCACATCTATGGATCTTCTCTCCGTCATTATGTTGTGGCCTTTGTTAGGTAACATTTTTGGCTAAAGAGCATTAAAAAAAAATAAATCACAAAATGCTTTCCTTCATTTACTTAATAAAACCTTTCATTTTTATAATTAATCTCTTGACAGAGTAACACACAACTAGGATGCACGTGATCTCTCTCACCCTTATGAAATAGTGTCTCATTTATCATCAAACCTATTGTGCATCTGAAAGTATTAGGTGGAACAAAACATTTGCAGAGAAAGTGAGTCCCTACAGATATTAACAGCCATTCCTGTTGTTCTTGAGCCACAAACTGCTTACCAGAGTATTTATTTGCTGCAGCCACGTCAGGTGGATTAGCTTTAAACTCCTGGACTGCCAATAATTTTTAACAAAATAGATGTCACACCTTCAGGCTTCATTGACAGATGTTTTACAGATACATCAGCTGGGAAGTTGCAACCTTCACTTTTTTGCTTGAGACTTCAAAAAATGTTCTAAAAAATAGCCATTTCTTTCCAAATTGCATGGCATTTTTTCATAATGTCTCAGCTGACCTTGCCCTGACGATAATCCTCTTTTTCTGTAGTTCTAGACCATCCTCTGTGTTCTGAAGAAAATGGTATCACTGACAACTAGAAATAAATAGGCACCAAAAAATCTTTCCCTGTACCACTCCCCTTCCTTCCTCCCAGTGCCAGACACCACTTAGGACATGTCAAAAATCTGACTTCTGTTGACACAGGAGCATTTGTATTAATATACACTGAAACCAGGGATGTGTCTGGACAGCAACGGGCACTGCACTGCCCCCTGCCTCCAAGGCCAGTGTTTTAGGTTCCTGAGCTGCCATAAACTTCTTGTGTGAAAGTTGCTTAAGGTTAAAGGCACAAAAATTTTAGGATGTTTTATTCATGTCTCAGCTGTCAGGGCAATCTCATGAAATGCCAGTTTCACTGCCTTTCCCTTTCCTTTCATGTCTTCATCACCTTCTTGCTTCTGGGGATTTACTGTAAAGCAAGTCACAGAGCTGATCTGGTTTGAATATCTTCCTTTGGCAGGGAGGAGGGGAGTAGAATGTCAACAGCTCTGAAATATTCGTTGCTCTGTAACTTGTCTTTTCTTGCCAAACAAGTATATATGGCATGCAAAAAGGAGTAGCTGGTCTGTAATAGAAAGCATGCAAATCTGTGTATTTGAGTGGGAAAGAGATGTTTCACACACCTATGGAATGACTGGTAACTGGACAGGCTATGGGTCTTTTTCCTAAAAAATTTAAATGCTGGCTAGAATTTCTTGATTGCTAGCTACTTGAGAAAGCTCATAAAAGAATTCCTCTAATAGTAACAACCATCCTCAAAGTTTTCTAGTGCCATTTCTTTCCACTCTTAAATTGCTTTTTGCCTGTTCAGTGTATGTTTATTTTTTTTGCTGCTAGTGCTGGGCTGAAGATCTACCCAAATTTTTATTTACATATTCCCAAGAATATTTTTTTGGTTTATATAAAACTAGGCTTCTTTAAGAGACAGGACAACATACAGAGAAATGATCCTATCTAGGAAGGAAGAGCTATTGGACAACTTGAGAGTAATTTTTCCCTACTGCTATCACATCCTTTCTTTAAGGAGAATTTTCATGATTTTGTTTATTATATCTGTGCAATGTGGCACGAAAATAGAAGGTTTAGCAAACTGACATGTTAAGAGCAAAGTGTTATAATCATCCCTTCTCTCTAGGAAGCAATACCAGTCCATGTTGAATCCATATCAAAAAGTCAGGTGACTTCAAGTACCACATGCTTTTGATTCCATCAAAGATAAACTTGTTTCTATTAAAAGGTGCAGAACTTAATGTCCATGATAAAACAGTAAGAAATTTCAAGGCATTTAACTTTTGTAGCCAGTCTCGTCATCTGCCGGAAAAGGTCAGCACCTCCTTCCACTCCCCACCCTGCTCTCACCCAGGGTGCTAATGAGCAGGAAGCTAACAGAGACTCATGGCTTATCACTTGTTGGAAAAGCAGATGGACTGAGAGATATTTCCAAGGGACATGCAAACGTAATTCCTCTCTTAGAGTCCAAACAGCCTGTCATCAAATTATGTGGGGAAAAAGGAGTCCAGCAAGTCTTCTTTGCTGCTAAAAAGAAGAGATGGACACCAAGAAATCCTAGTAACCTTGCTACTGAAAGACAAAAAAAAAA
Source organism: Neopelma chrysocephalum (assembly GCF_003984885.1). Lineage (NCBI taxonomy): Eukaryota > Metazoa > Chordata > Aves > Passeriformes > Pipridae > Neopelma > Neopelma chrysocephalum. The sequence goes on along the minus strand of NW_020897695.1, from coordinate 14,653,702 downwards.
GGGGAAAGAAAGAAAAGGGCTCAGAGAACAAGCTACTGCCACTGGGAGCCTTTTGAGGAAGTTAAGAAACCTCAATCCCCTTCCACATCAGATTTTGGCTGCTCCTTTGCATTGGTAACTCCTCATGGCTAGATAATTTTTGTTTAACGTCAACTAATGGCAGTGCCCTAGAGGGAGGCAGTAAACTTCACTGATCACTGGGCACAGTCTGGGTTATTGGTTGACCTCAGTTTAAAATAGATTCTGCAGCAAATTGCCTTTGTGATTTGGGGCAAATCAGTCTCAAATATTTGCAGCTTAGGTTTCCCATAACAAAACAGGAAGAATTGTATTTTTCCTATTTTAAAAGTGGTTGGCAACTTCAAATGCTTGGAGGTTTCTTTCCAATCCTGGTGAAGGAATACTTGTCTAAAACTGTGAAGCCTGAGAGCACTTCAATTTAATTTTACTATAATTAGTGTTAAATGTAGTTTCCTGTTCTTCTATTAAAATTATCTTTTGTAATAATAGATAGATATTCATACTGGATTTATGGAGATACCTTTCAAGCCTGAAGCTGTGGAGATAAGTGGACACACTTAGAGATTCATTTCTTTTTTCAGAGAAAATGTTTCTGGCTGTTAATACCACATAGAGAACACCCAGGGCAAGTACAGCGACCCGTGTATTATGTGATAAAAACTGAAGCAGCTATACAGCAGGTATAGAAATGAAATTGTAATGAATGAGTAGAAATTAAGGCATTATGCTGATTGCACACTTGACAGCTTTCACCACATGCTTGCTGATTGCGGTTCAGGCTTACCTGATAATGATCAGAGGAATGAAATACACCAGGAAAGCCACCACTGTCATGTAGGGTATCCAGTAGGAGTCATCAGGCCAGAGAGCCCAGCACTGCACTTCTCCATTGGAGAGCTGCCGTTTCCCAAAAATAATCAGAGTTGGTATGGAAAACAGGAAAGAGAGGCTCCAGGCCACTCCAATAAGCACTTTCGCCTGTCTTTCTGTGCAACAGAGTCAAACAGATAGTGTTAATGGGGTTGTTGGTGAAAGTGAACCCTTGCAGCAGTACTGACAGAGAGGCAGGGAGGAGGAGGAAATCAAGTGAAGAAAGGGAATTTTAGCTTCAGTTGGCTGATGCTGAAAAGACTACGAAGGAAGAAAGGGATTTCATCTCTTTCTCATGACAAATAATCATGTCATTATGGGCTTGTATTTTACAAGTTTTATTTAAGGATGCTTAGGGTCTGTTGAATCTGAAACACTATGAAAAAGGCACTGGTCAGGGTCAGCAACTCAGAAAAATGAAATGTAAGTGGTTCCTCTATGCTACCAAGAGAACCTTGTGAATGGATGTAAAGGACTGCAGGCCTGCCCTACTGCCTGCCTATTGATGCACTTTGAAGTGAGAAAGATTGCAAAACCTTTCATATCAGGAAAAAGAAAATGCCTCAGTTCAGGATCAGAACAGAACTGCACACCCAGCTACCTTTACCTCCAGCTGCAACTTTACAGTCCCACAGAAATGTGGTCCTGAGGAGCATGGGCATCTCCTGCGCTTCTCTATATTGTGGTGGGGGCCAAACCCAGCTCCTGTTGAAGAGCATATGCCCAAGCCATGACAAGAGTGGACTGCTAACCATGAGACATAGCACATAATGGTGCTGAAGTGTTCAACCCTGTTTTATCTGCTACAAGAGACATTGACTAGGAGATCCTTGACCTCATGGTGAAGAACAGGAGCTGAAGGACCCCAGAACACCCAACAGATTTGGGCTACTGCTTCCTCTTGAATTCTGGCCTCCTCCACTGTCAAGTGGGGAAAACAAGTGTGCAACCAAATGATGCCTGGTGGCACACATGGGATTTCGCAAATATCAATGTATCGGAGCAAAAAGTCCCAAGGCTTTCATTTTCACAAATCTACATCTTCTGGCTAAAATCCAGGTAGCTCTAGCCAAAAAGTGTGGGGAAAAAGGGCTGATCTGTGGAATACTAGTGATTTTCAGTGACAGTTAGTCCTCCTCAGTCAGATTGCGAGAGGAACAGATGGGGCAGCTTTTTTGATCTGGGAAGCTTTAGTGTTCAAATACTTTATTGTCCTAAAAAATACTTGAGGTGAAACAGAAAATCACTTTAAATTATGCATATCAAAAAGAATGTCTTTCCTCCTTGAAGCTCAAAGAGCAATACAAAAGCATGTGGGCGAAACATTCAAAAAGTAATTTTATGCTTTATAAAACATCAGTTGCAAATACTCAGTTATCCTGCTCGTTTTTAAATGCTACCCACGTTCAGCAAAATACAGTCTTGCTAATCTAGGGCTTAAGGGAACTCTGATGACATCTGCCTAAGTGAGAGGGTTAGATTAAGTCTATAAATATTGCACAGGAGAAGGAGAACTGTAAAGTTTCCGAAAGCATAACAGAATAAACTCAGCAAAAGGAATATTAAGAATAAATTTTGCAAAATATTTCCTGACAGAAAGGATACTTCAAATGTGAGCTAACAACTTAAACTACATTCATACAAGTCTCAGTGGGGGCCACCTGTGTATTTCTAAGGGAAAAAGATCATACCTGGATAATATGCCTTATTTTATTTGCACTGTATAACAATGACTGTAATTTGGACTGAAGTGGGCAATTTGGGTTGGACAAGAGTGGTTTATATCTTTGTATTTTATAAAACATTGCTAGCAATGTTCATTTATTCTTGTTTTAAAATGTCCCTTGTGTTTGGTAAAATATGGCCTTGCTAGTCTAAAGGGCTTTACAGAGCAGTGATTGCATTCAGGGAAGCAGACTTTTGTTTTATCAGACTAATGTTGATTTGCTGCCTCACAAGCAGGTTTTGGGGTTTTTTTTATGTTGGGGTTTCTTTTAGTAGTTGCTTTAATATGCTCTAAATGCCAGCAAATCATATAACTAGAACTATGTCAGTTATAAGTGGAATAAAAAAAATCAGATTTTGAAATACAATACTATATTCAGCCAGTCTCAGTATTTTCCTTTAAAAAACAACATTGCTCTTTAACTGGAGAGTTTTTCATACTGGATGGTCAAGAGTAACTCCCAGGGTCGGGGCAGGAATCTCAGTTGTGAGCACTGACTCACGTAAAGGATGTTTTCATGTGACTGTCCCCTTTACTCCGCTCCCACTATCCGTGCGCTGTGACAATGGTTTTGCGCACATCTCTGCTCCCAGCAACGTGTGGCCGGGAGGCACCTCTTGAAAGGAACTTTCCTTCCTGCCACCAAGAACGTCAATGCTATGCAATCCTTTGATAAAGTGAGTGCCACTTTAAAAGCAAAAGGTTCTAAATCCAAAGAGAGCAGGCTGTTCCAGAATCTCATTGATCTGACGGACTTTAGCATTGTTTTCAGCCTAAAGCCATGCCAGGAACAGTTTACACCTATTTGGGTATCTTTTAATTAAGCAGTTCTTCTGCCACCTCTTGTTTAGTTTGTATTCTGTTTGCATATACCTTTTCAACATGATGAAATGTCTTCTTCTATAACTTCTCAGTTTCTTTTCCTTTCAGTCTTTATTTTACAATTTTTTATTAATGCTCCTTTTTGCTTACAGAATGAGGTGCCTCACGGTAAAAGTGTTTGGAGTAAAAGGCATACTTCTTTTACATCCTTCACTTTCTGTGGTCATTTATGTATTTGCAAACTATAAAATATTCAACTGTCAAAGTCTGTCTTCTCAAAAACCATGCAAATTTTTTTTAAAAAAATTATTTGGTTGACATTTTCAAAGCTAAACACTTGATTTTTTTCTAAAATCACACTCCAAGGCCACATGGAAACATAATTTTTAAAATCAGTAAGGAGAAACAACTCTTTTGTTTATTGATTGAATGATTGTGAGGGGATGAGTGTTTCATTTTGGAAAGAAATTTGCCACAGGTTGACTCAGAACTGTTCATGAAGTTTCTCTGTGTCATCACCAATGACAAAGTTTTGTAAATCACTTTGTTTTCTATCTGCAGAATAACTAAGAGGGCATTTCAAAAGCCTCCCACATGGCACCTCAGTAAGAAGTAGCTGGGTTGCAAAAAGTGATTATTTTATGTATATTCCAAAAAGTTGCTATCATAAATATATCTCTCTAGATTCTTCTTTTGGATTTACAGATGCCTTCTTTTTCCCTTTGAACATGGTCTTTGCTTGTCCATCAGTGAGTAGCCAACCCTTGCCAGAGTCAGGTGAGTTTTGTCAGTGCTGTTTCCTCTACCCAGAGCTCCACCCAGCTGATGACTCTGGTACCCTTGACTGAGGGCAATGCCTGTTCTTCTCCAGTTTTACAAATAAAAGAAAAAACGTAATGGTATAGGTATAGCAAATATGACTTTTATGAAAATTTGAGGTGAGATTTGAGGTGATTTTGGTGTGGGTTCTTTTTCAATTTCAAAGTGTTTTTCAAAGATTAACCATCAAATTCTTTACTGTGCCCAGGCAGCAATTTAACAAGCGCTACTTTTCCTATACCATGAAGGAGAAACACCAGCAGGTCTGTATCATCTTGCCCCACTCAGCTGGTGGGTTTATGAGCACCTGCCTTCCTGATGCAACATCAGCAGGAGCTGTAGGGCATGCCACACGTACCAAAGCCAGTTGAGAAAACCTTGACATCAATCTCCCCGGTCTAAAAAAGTTCATCTGCATGCTGGAGAATATCAAGCTAAATTTCAGACAAGTATTTGAAGTTTTCAGATCTTAACATCTGCTAAAGCTGCACCACTGCCTTGGCTATGATTGATTCATAGGTTTTTAAGGCCAGAAAGGATCATTAATCTGATCTCCTGAATAGAGCCGTCTGGCAACAGCCATCATTACTCCAAAACAAGAATGATATTTGCATTTGATTAAAGCACATTTTCCAGACCTCGTGGTCCTTGTAACTGTTCTTCTTCCTCCCCATCTGCTAATTCTGTTTATTCACTCTGCAACATACTTAATACCCCACTTAGTCTCTGTAGGAAAGAAATAGTTTTCTTTAAACTGTACTTCTAAGAGGACAGGAGATATTTGAGTGCTGTAAAAAAACCCACAAATCAAACCAAAACAAATAGAAGAAATTATAAGAAACAGTAGGTGTCCAAACTTATATGCTATATCTTTTGAAGTTCTTATTAAACTGTTATATGAATTCTTACTACCATCCTCTCCAGACAAGTTATTTTTTAATGTGTATAAATAGAAAATACAGCTGTTGCAGCTTCTATAGTCAGTATAGTTGTACAAGAGATAACTTTTGCGTATAATTACCTTCTAAAAATGCTGGAAGATAATGAAAACCACTATATATTTTAAAATGTCATTTCATTCTTTGCTAACACAATACTTTTGAACACTGCTAAGGGCTAAGTGGAGTTTAATAAATCTTGAAATCAGAGTTTCTTTGTTATTTGAAAAACTGTAATGGAGTTCAAATGTAGCTACACCAGGAATAAATAATTCATGTCAACAACATTAAGAATTTTGAAAACTAAAAAACTATCCAGTAATATCCATAGCAATAACAAAGCACAGAAATTCTCCTACCTCCTTGCAAGAACTTCATTGGGTAAACTATGGCATGATACCGGTCTATGCTTAGTGACACAAGGACGTAAGTCGAGGCATAGAGAAGGACCACCTGGGGCAGAAGGTGTAACAAGACAGCAGTTGAGAGAAATTTGTTGCAGAAAATTATGTCAGCAAAAACTCTGAACTAGGAATATTTGAAAACTTTTATAGAAAGAAAAAAAAAGAGAAAAAGCAAAAAACCCCCACCTTTTGTATTCACCCAGATATTTTTCCTTTATCTCATCCACAAAATTAAAAATATTTTATATGCTTTGATTAAAGTGTTTCAGCTTTAAATAAAAATTTTCATCATTCAGCACTTTTGAACAATTTTATACAGCATTTTTGTTGGGATTTCCTGCTGTGGTGACACAAAGCACAGCAACTTGGGCATACAGGGGAGCACGAGGTTTCTATACCTGGAAGTAGCGAACGATTCTGCAAACGATATCAGGAGCCATAAAATCTCCAGTGTAGCGCCAAATTATGTCAGTCATTATGTTTATGAGTCCCGTGAATGAATCTGCAAAGAAAATTAACTGAAGAAGCATTAAAAGAAGCAAATAATGACTGCAGGTGAGCCACAGAGGTGTGTATGACCCTTGGGATGTACCAGCTCCCCCACTCCTGAGCGTAGCCAAGCCACAACTAGTCAGCTGAGAATGCTAGAGGAGCTGCAAAAGCTTCCAAAGGTTTGTGTATTTATTTTCTTGCTTTCTTAATTTACCACCAATCCATTCAGGCAGACAGCAAGATTCCTCTAAGCATGGGAGCCCATAGCTGGCTTCTCATGCGCACAGCTTTCCTCTGCCCTCTGGGTTGCAGTTCAGTCTGGCTGTCACTGCAAATAGGTCAGATGAGCTGGGCCCCTAAAGTCCCTTCTCCTCTCCATTGCTTACAAAGAGATGTGAGGTGACCAACACTCCAGCCCTAGGCTGGATGCAGGTCCTGGTCTACACTCACATCTATACCAAAATGACTAAAATTAACTAAGATCGATTCCTCCTCAAATAACAAGTTACCTTTTTTTGTGAGTAGAGGTGCATAAAAATTTCTCTATGGATGTTAATCCCACATATACCTAAACATTTTGGGCTTGTCTGTGAGAGAAATGGAAGGGACAGCCTGATGGGCCTGATCCTGCAGTATGCCAGGTTCACAAAGGGTCACCAGGTTTTCCATGAGGTGTGGATAAAAAATATAGCACTAGAGAAGCTGTAGGTTAGTGTCTAAATGTGTCAACTTGATCCCAGCTGTGCCAAATATTGAACTGCTTAATGTCCTTTTTTTCTGTTATTTCAATAAAAAAGTATCTCTTACAAAAGCACCTGGAGTGATAACCAAATGTTGCTAAAATCAGAGGAAATTTTGTCAGGACTTAATTTGCAAACCTAATTAATTAATGACCAACCCTGTCTTGTCTGCTTAAAGTTAACCTACTTATGCCTGTACTTTTACTTTTGCCAAATTAAATACACCTCAGGCTATTTTTTTTTTTTTTAGAAAATCTAAGGAGATATTCCAGCCTTTGTTGTGCTTATTGAACAAGTGAGTGCTCACAGAGATGCAGGTTTTACAAACAAATTGCAAGAACTGGTGCTCCTGTTGTACATATAGGCAATATTTTAAGTTTTGCCTCTAAAACCAAGTTCTCTCTGTAGGACCAAATTTTCTAAGTCCACGGAAGAAAATGTGCATCAATCCAGTATCCTGCCACTTCAAGTAACATAGCATATTGCTCTTCTTGCACAGATTACCATAAAGGGAAAGAGCAGGTTAGGAAAACATTTTGTGAAATTTATCATGACAAAACCAAGCAATATGAAGAAATAGCTTCAATTTAAAAAAATTTAGGGTGGTGAGGTAAAGTGTTTCATTTTGATATCACCATTTTACATTTGAAAACCATCTCCAAAGTTTAGTGTGATTAGGGTATTCTAACCCCCAAGTCAGAAGATTTTGATTTTAAATTTATGGTTTTGGAAACAAGATATTTCAATAATTAAAAAAATAAATTTTGAGAAGTAAACAGTTTGAGCCAGTACTTCCAAGCAAACAGGCATGGGTTTTTCAAAACAGGTTTCTACTAAGCCCTTTGAAATGACAGAAATTCCAGATACTTCTAGCTGGAAACTGAGATCTCAGCTTAATGCTTCAGAAAAAGCAAGCTGTTTCGCTTCACTGGAAAACCAGGATAATTTTTTCTGTATTAGTAATTCTTTATCTCCTCATTTTTTCTTTCATTTATCTTGTCTTTTCTTCATGGGTGAGTTCAAAATTAAATTAGTGTAACTGTACCTCCCTCCTTATGACTTTATTGTTCAATTAATAGTTGTTTGCTCTTTATTCTCACAGTGTTTCCCAACCCTGTCTTCTCTCTCTTCTCTCTTCCCCTGCCTCCATAGAGAGGCTGGATCAGAGATGACCTCCAGAAGGAAGTTTGTGGTTTGAAGCCTTATGTTAAGTGTTGCTCATTGATTAGAGTGATGGGGCAAGGAATGATTGTTCCTTTGATGAGTATAGTGGCTTTAAGACTTTACTGAAAAGACTGTAGGTTATTAAGGTGGTCTTTGAAAAAAAACACAGAGCGTAAGTTTTTCAAAAAGTGAAATGTATCCTCCAGCAGTGGTTCCAACCCATCCCTTCCCCTTTCCTTACTCCTGAATTATTGATTCATATTTTCTCTCTCTCCAATAGTGAAATATTCATTGGCTCAAAGCAATACACATCAATAGAATTTCACCTCAGGGTATCCTCTGACTTTTCATGGTCTGAGCATCTGCCAAGCAGGTGCTAAATGGGGACTCAGCTTTCCTCCGGAGGGGGAGAGCGGGAGGACTGCCCTCCTTCCTGCCAATCTGAGAGCTCTGGAGAGGAAAGGGAGGGAGAAGGGAAAGTACCTCAGCTATCTGCTCATTTCCCTCTTCTTGTTACCATTTTCCTATATCTTTCCAATGCATCAGGATAGTGCTTTGGAGGTACATCCTGCAGCTGTGGTGGGAGATGGGACAGCGTCCTAGTGCTTTCCTTCATGCAAGCAATTTGGGCAGTTCCAGAAGCTTATGGCCACATCAGCTTTTTAGTTTGTATCAGTACTGTGGTTTTTAACCTGTGAGTGACCCCACTTCTATCTCGTATTGACCTTTTTAGCCACCAACATGCTTGCAACAAACGTGGGTAGAGCCCTTCCCAAATCTTCGTTCGCGAAGCCTAGCCATGATGATGGCCTCCACTTCACTGGCTTATATGATGGAGATCCACAGGGTAATGAACCTTCGCTTCAGCTGTTGCTCAACCCAAAGATATTCTCCAGAATCCCACACCATGTATCTGCTAGCCAGTGCTCAGGCTGAGGGACCATAGAGGGGTATACTCAGCTGAAGCAGACCACTCTCCACAAATGCACAGAGTGAATATCAGCTCCATCCTTTTCATGCTACAGGTCTCTTCCTGCTGCATAGCATTACCTACAAATATATCTATAGCCTTAAGTACTTCAGAAGGTTTAAAGACAACTCTAAATTGTCTTTCCCTTGAGATCCATTGAGTGAGGTTTTTCAGGTGACTGCAGAGGTTTTTAAACTAGTTTTAAACTTCACAGCCTCAGCTCCTCTCCCCCAGCAGTACCTTTTAAGAGTTCTTTGTGCTGAGGTTCAGAATTGCTGCAAAGGGCTCAGCATGTTCCTCTGAGCATGTGCCCTGAGCGCAAAACACACGTGCATGCCAAAGCCAATGTAGACAGCTGTGAGTGTGTGCCAAGTTTAGCCAGATTTCTCAATGCCCTTTAATTAAAGAAATATTCTTCCACTCAGCGTCCTCATGCCTTCTCAGGTTTTAGAAATCCCTCTTGTCTTTTTAATCCTAAAAGTACCAGACCAACTTTTCTCACTTCTCCAGTCTTCTGCTGCCTGCTCCAGAGGGTGTTTCTTATCCTATCTCTGCAAAGCCAAAGCACTAGACTCTCTCACTATGACACAACTGCACACCTTTAGAGGATTTGTCCTGCAGACACATATTACTTTATATAGGGCCACCAAGTAAATAATGTGCCTTGTGCAGGTGATCAGACAGTATACAGGAACATTATATCTAATTTGAATTGCTGTAATAAAGGTTAGTGTGTGTAAGTCACCTGGTTTCAGCAATGAATTCTCAGCAGATCAATGCATGTCACTGGATGACATCATTGACATCCTAAGTGGTGAATGTCAGGTACAGAAAACTAAGAGAGCTGGTACATTGCTCTAAACCTCGATGTCCTCATACTGTAGGTATCCTCACCACTCCTTACTAAGCTGGTGGTTTGCATATTAGATATTTGCGTTCTTTCACTGATGACTGTTTGTGGGCCAAACGACACGAAGATCATTTCTGAAAACTGTGCTAATCAACCTTCACTCATAACTGTGTGCAAGCTTGTCATTGCAACTGCTTCTTAATACTCTTCTGGGTGTTTTTACTAAGAAGTGGCGTGTGTAGCATGATTCTGTGTAATCATTGCTAGGCAACAGTGTGGTTATAGGCTCATTTATTTACTCAGGAAAATTGGTAGAAAATCAGTTAATGAAATACATTCTCTTTTGATACAAAATAAAGATAAGAGCAAGTGCTAATTCGTGACTTTTAAGCCAAATGTAAATTCACAGAAGGATACAGATGAAATGATACCTTGTTGAAGAAAAGACATGGCACTAGTGTGATAGAGATGGTAATAGTTTGCTCTTGATGGGAAGTGGAGTTTATATAAACTAATGTAAAAGAAAAATTCCATGAGATTTCAATAGTAAGGAAAAATAGAGGAAGGCAGGGAGGACAAATGGCTTTGCTTGGGCAGAGGGAGGGAGAAACAGCCTATTGGGATTTGCACAACTGGACAAGTTTGCAACTCTTCTTCCTCCTCCCTGCCACCACCATGGCCACAGCCACTCCTCAAAAGCAGAACTGGTTTCTGCCTTTACAAACCTGTCAGGATTTCAAAATGCAACATTTTAAAACAGCATTTATCATAAAGGCCAAGAAAATGTTCCCAGAGGAGACTGAAAGACACTGAATATAGTGCTACAGCATCTATTGTTGGGAAATATGTCAGGTACTGAAACAACCTGTGAAAATCCTCAGCTCTAAAGACAACATAACCCAAGTTTCCATCATGGTCAGCAAAATCTCTTTGGATTTTTTACGGGGAAGACTGAGCGTATGCATTGCCTCTATGTATATGAGCCCAGGAACTGCTTGGTTCAGGAGGTGATTGCAGTAGCTCGGGTGGTGGGTGCTGCCTCGTAGGACTGAGGAGCTCAAAAATATAAAAAAGAAAACACTGCCCTTGCAGGGACAAATCTGAATGCAGGCTTGCTGTTGCTATGAGTGAAACAAATTTTTATGTCAAAAATCCCTCCACAGAGATAGAAATCCGTTATAGAAAACAAATGGAGGTAATTAGCAATCTGGCATGGGAATACAGACAGGTTAAAACTGTCTCAGTTAATATGTTCATAGAAATTCATTGCCAAAGGGATGTGCCTTGTGCAAACTTCAGGATATTTCTTTCATTACAACTAAGGAGGTTAAGACAAAAATCTGCACTAGCAACTCTGCAAGAAAATATCTCTATCATTTGATTATTGGTACTGACACTATGCTTCCCTGAAGACACTTACCTTAAAGATGCTGAAAATCTTTTCTGTCAGAAGTGGAGAGCAGATTGCTGGTAAACTGTGGTGGGTTAAAAAGCTCCATGTCATCTCAGCTGCAGTTTCATCATTTCCCACTGATTAAAACAGTTCTATTTAGTTGGATGTGGCAATCCATGACTTCTTGGTGAGTCTATGCCTCTTACTGAAATTTCCTCTCTCTTTTCATGTCACTTACAGAGGTATATTTTGTTCTGCTTTGTTGGTGGCACCAAGCTGCACAAGGCACCTCAACAGGGTATGCAAGACAAGGGGTGCAAGCTCCTCGTCAGGGCTGAACATTTCACACAGCTCATTCTTTCTGGACCTCCCAATATGCGTTCCTGTCACCTACCACTCCCCAAAGAGCACACCCTCTGGAAGGATCAGAAGCAGCAGTTTACTAACCCCTGCCTGCAATGGAGTGATAGACACTTAAAAACAAAAGAGGCATCACTGCTCTATGGCAAAAATAATGTCCTGTCTATGATTTTGGAACTGATGAGGCAGCCATTGCTGATCTGCCCTTGCTGCTCTGTATCACGCTTGATGTGCTGTCAGGTAATAACAGTCAATGCTGTGAACTTGCCTCTCAAGTTAATAAAACACATAGCTGATTTTTTTACAGACCTAAGGGTGCAAGCAACTTAAATTAAGAATTCTTAGGGGTCCTGAAGATTGGCTTGAGGATAGGCACAGGGCAGAGAGAGCAGGAAAAGCTGTCCTGCCTCCTGCAGACACCCTTGAGGCTTGTTCTGTTACTCCCACTCTTCCCGTAGCCTGTGCTTTCCACTGAAAATGTCACATGTGGCTTTGCTTGTATTCACTGCACTAGAAATAATTTTAGCTAGAAAATATGCCAAGCCCTCTGCTCTCATTCAGCAGCTGATGGTGAAATAGGTTGTGTACCTGCTCTGGCAACTGTAGGACAAGATACTTTCAAGACACTTAGAGGATACCTTTTCAAATTATTATATTTTAGCTCTTTAAACGCTGAGCCCCAAGAGCCTAGTGTGTTGCCTCTCCATGCAGTCATGGTGCAGTGAGGGGCTGCATGTGGAGTGGGTGTGGGTGTAAGTCACCCTCATGCTTTCACCCTTTGATAACCTATTTGTCCTCTTCTCAATCCTTCCAAATGCATATACCTGAGTTGTGTGGTGGTTTGCAGCCCCTTGCTCCAGCATTGCAGAGCATCTAGGCACCGTGTTGGAGATGGGGCCAATGAGAGGGATGGTTGGCACCCCCAGGGGCTGCCAAGAACCTGCCAACCCTGAATTTAACTATTTTGGAAGTGTTGATGTGAAGCAGATGTGGTTGTTCATACACGGTGCAAGGATCCCCGCTCTCTACCAGTGAATCTCTGGCAAAGGGATGGAAAATGTGAGCCGAAATTTGGTATGCAGTAAACTTTTGTTGGAAATCAGCAAGGACACCCACAAGCACTTTGTTCCATTGCAGTGCTTGCATCGGAGCAGGTTGGTGAGGCAGCTTCAGGCAGCCAGGCCTGAAGCACAACACAAAATGTAATGGAGGACACAAAACCCACTTGATAATTGTCAAGAGGACACCAGTTCAGTTCACCTGTTAAAGCTATGTGGATTTTCTTAGTGGCAGAAGTGGTGCTTTTTTTCTCTTTCTGGCTCATAGGAAGCAATAGGAAGGAAATTTTGTTGAACTGTGTAAGCATCTTATTTATTATTTGCATTTCTTATATTTCTGATCTGGGAACCCCCTCCTCAAGAGATGAAGCAGGCTCTGTTAGGCTACGTGTTGTAAAGGATAGATGCAGTGAGGCTTCAGTCTCACTCCATATCATCCAGGTTGAAAGATGAAGGGCTGAGAAAAGCATGTACTGCACAATGTCAACTTCTTAAGAAACAGCACTTGCAAGAGAGCTGGAGAGCAGGTCTCTAGGAATAAAAATTCAACATGCCCTGCCCTTGTGAAAGACACTAATGTTCTGTTTAATTTGCCTTTATTAACATATCTCTTCTTAACATTACTTCCTATTGCATCATTGCAATTGTGGGGATACAGATGGAGGAGCTGGACTGAACAAGCAGTGCTGCCAGGAGGGAGCACAGCACCCACCAAAACAGGGCAGGATGACTGGAACAGCAGCAACACGTTAAATGCAGTGCAGGGTGGGCAAGGAGGAAAGCTTGGTCACCACATCAGCAGTCACCTTACCATTCAGAAAAACTGGTTCCTTCCACAAAGGTGAAGAAATGGTTGGAGAATTGTTTTCTTGTAAAACCAGGATGTATTATGAACCAGTCAGGACAGTAAAGGCAAGTGATTTCCACTCAAATGCCCCCTTCTTCAGACCTCTGCAGATACTGCAGTTTGTGTTTGGCAGTTCCCATTAAGGGGAATGTGTGGGGGCAGATGAAGTTGATGATAATTCTGAATATTAGGACAAAGTTTCTGCTTCCAATCTTGTGTTACTCGCATGTAGATGAGACCATTGTCTACTAGATCAAACATTATTTTGTTGTATGCAATTGCTCAGTGGGACATTCTGTGTAAAGAAAATTTTTTTTTAACAGACTGTATAATATCAGCTGAATACATTTTCACACTGCGGTTTGAAGAGTAAACAAAGAGTTTCAGCAGCTGTTTATGCAACAGGTAACAATACCTGCAAAAACCATAGTGAAGGTTCCTGTTTTATAGTGTCCCATGGCTGTAGGTTTTAAAATAGGAATCAAGCTTCTCATATGAAGATGTGACTTATGCATGCCTGAATATGGAAGACAAATTTAAGGAAGAACAAGTGTTTAATTGCTATTATTTACCTGTTAGGAAAGTATATTTCACATGAAACTCACTTATTTAACTCCTCTCCTTCAGGCAAAGTAGAACATGTAGAAACAACCAAAGCAGTGGTGGGAAAAACCCTTCATAGGGGAGTCTCAGTGTAAATGCTGAAGATACATTCCTATGGATAAGTTTGTCTTATTAAACACAGGAAAACAAGGATATGCCTCCTCAAAAGACATAGGAATCACTGTGTTTGTATTTCATGGCTTCTTTATTTATTTCAAGTGGTGCCTGGCATTTTCCAGAAGAAAAAATACTTCTAAGATACCAAGTACCAACAAGTCCATTTTAAGTCTTTCCTTCCCCAACATCTTGTACATAGATTCTTTTGCTGTTTCTTCTAAATCCTCCTTACTGATCCTTTTGGCAACTCTTTACCTCAAGTATTTTAAGGGCTTGCCATTCATATCTTGGTCACAACAGCAACTGCATGATTATTCTCATCTAAAAAATGTGGACTGTTGTAAGAATATTTTCTGTTGCTGTAGTTCAGGCACTCTGGTGATTATAGTCACTGAATAACCACACTTCTTATAGTGCTGCCTTAATTGGCTCAGATATTGTTGATGTAGATACCTTAATTGAAGTAGGAATGGTAAGGATAAAGCCTTCTTTCCTTCCTCACACCAAACTGTAAGACTCCCACAATGCTCAAGCAGTGATATTGCATGCTGCAGCTCAATTTTTGTCAAACCTTAGGCTTGCCATTGCAGAATAGTAGAGCAATGTTCACTCCCATTTTTGTACCTGCTTTGTCTCCCCTGGTCTTTGCTGATAGCATGAACAAAAGCATACTGGTAAGATTCATTGGCAAATTCCCTTGAAAAATCACCATGTGGAAAAGGTAGAACATGCAAAGGTATACTGAGCTGCTTTCCATTAAATATCCTGCAATGCCAGAACAGGCTGAAAATTCATTACATGTGGTCTGGATCTCAGTCCTCTAATTGAGCTGAATTTGGCTAAAATGGACTTCTAAGTGTTTGGTCTTATTAGAACAACTAAGTCTGTAGCGCCGTATGTGTATCTTTGACCTGAATTCCATAAATCCTGTTAAACATTTGTAAACATTTGGTAACTAGCTAGGCAATGGAGTTAAAGGAAGTGATTCTCCAGAGAAAACCTGTAAAAGACATAAATGTGAGTTGGAAAGATTGGCAGGGGACAAAGTACCACATGAAAATGTTGGATGTATTGTCCTACAGCCCTTTGCATAGATGGATAAAAGGGAAATGTGTGTTATTGTTGGTGACACAAAGACAATATAACTCAGAATGATAAATAAATATCACTTGCTTTAATATGCAAGAAGGGAATAGAAAAAAACCCCTATCTTCTTAATATAACTTTTTGTTTCACTGCTTTTTAGTGCATGCAAAGGCTATTTCCAGCATACTTTCCATTTGATTGCAATTAGAAATACTGCAGAACAGATGATGGACTAAAAGATGTTAATGATATATTGGTACATCTAATGTCAAAATTTTAAAGTCTTGGCTTTTAATGAGAGCTAATGAGATGCTAAGTGATGATTCCAAGTGTAGTCATTATGGCCATGCTGTTGGCAGCACCATGCTCATGCAGTCCTGTTTCTCAGTGTTTGCTGCCAGCATATGAAGAAGCCAGATAGAAAACTCCACATTTGACAATAGAAGTCAAACTCCCATGGGGAGTAACTGTAAAATAAATGTCCCCTGTGTCAGATGAAAATCCTGCCTGTATATCCATCAGGGAATCACACAAGTATCTATACAATTTGGAAGCAACATATTTTTCGAGCAATTCAGAAAGAAATCCACTTCCCCCCTTAATGCTGAAATGTTGGGCCCAAAGGATTATATAATTTGTCTGCCAAGCACCTTTTATTAAAAACAAAAATAAAAACAAACATAGCACAACTGTCATTAGAATTTGAATGTTTGAAACAGGCTGAAGTTAGGAAAACCGTAATCAGTCCTTCAGGACCACAGAACAATTCTGTAGCTGTCAAAACAAGAATTAAGGCTTCCTATAAAACTGGCATTAATTGGCACAGCAAGAGCAGACTGCTGCTGATGTAGAAAATGTCTGATTCAGTCTGTTGACTGCCAAATGTATCTATATAGCATACTCAAGGCTACCACCAGGCCACAGGAAAGGTTATTGAAATACCAGCCATCCTAATGTCTACTTTTTCTCTGAAACCCTATAGAAAACCCCTAGTTCACCTCTTGCCCTTCATGTTTCCTTGTGCCTCATTATATGCGATAGGTGTGATAAGAATAAAAACGCAACTGTTCTTCTTGCACTCTACCTTGTCCAAAAAACCTGTTGCTTTGAAGTAAGTAATTTATGAAAAGATGCATTGAATAGGACCAATGTTTTGCCAGCCAGACTTAGAGGTGCTGCTGCTCTGTTTTCCCAAAGTATGTTACTAATGTGAATAAAGGCTGTGCCTACACCACCCAAGCACCATGTCTGTGGGCTGTGGCATTGCATGGACCTGGTGCATCAGATGTTCATCAGTGTGGCCAAGTCAGACCTCTCTGAGAGCACTGGATGTACACACTCCTTCCCTGGGGTCCCAAAGAGTTCAACCTGAGATTGATACGGTGGTACAAAAAGCCTCTCAAAGACCTACATAGAGCTTTGCTAAAAGGGAGTCAACATCTCCCACCAGTGTCAAAAGTCTTTGGATTTTGTGTGATTGTTATTTCGAGGGCTAAGCCAGCCAGCAGCTGTGTCAAGGCTGGAATCCCAGATCAAAACCAAAACCACAGCATTCTAAAATCATAAAGGAAATTAGTTTTTTCAAAATGTCTGGCTTCTTTTCCTGACCAAAAATTTATGAGTATCTTTGAGATGAATAACCAGATATTTAGATTTTCCCTGCAGGTAATTCACTGAGATTGATGAGTGTAAAGAGTATAAACAATAACTCCAATTTGAAAGCTAAAATCAATTTACTTGTGTCTTTTCCACATCCTCTCAGTCAGCATTCTAGCAAAGTACTTCTGAAATTGGAATATCTTCCAAAATAATGAATGAATATTAAATTTTGTATTTATTTACAATTCACACTGAAAATGTAACTAGGTGGGAAAAGCTTCATGAAGATGAAAGTGTCTTTATCTACTTCTGAAGGAATGAATGGTCAAAAAGGGATGTGACTACTTTTAGAAACCTCTTAGTATCATAGAATAATTTAGGTTGTAAACTACCTTTAAAATCATAGGGGAATAAATAATGTAATCCATAGGCTGTATAAATTCATCAATCTGATGAATTTGTAATCCCTATCTTTTCAGGAACATTTTCTGCAAAGCACAAAAAATGCATTGTTGAAACATTGTTTGCTGAAAACAGTGCTAACCTAGCAAAGCACTCATTTGGAAATGTATTTGATATATTAATGAGCAGGTACTTAAGGATTTGGAAATGAAATTGAAAATGTATAATGCTATCTTGCAAGAGTGGGTAGTCCATTCATTTGTGACATTTCAGGATGATCAAATTAATCTTGAGCAGGAGCAAAATATTTTGTTTGTGATATTATCTGCACACAAAGAGGTCCAATAAAAGAACTCAAAACCATTTCCTTTTACAGATCCTTTCAAATTTACATAGACATTATGAACATGTAAGTGAAGCACAGAGTTATTTAAAAGCATACCTCGAAGGGGCATGGTTTTGGAAGCACTGCTTTGTTTTTCTGATGGATCTTATTGAATTGATTTTTTTCAGTCTATTTGTATTAGCTGGGTAGAGCATTCACAGAAGTGCAATTGTGTATTGTAATTTCACTTTGATCACAGTAATTTTCTTTCTTGTGTCTCCCAAGCAGTCTTCTAGAAAATGCAGCAGTGGATATTGAACTGCTTGCAATCCACTCAGGCAGCTCATAAAAACATTATTAAAAGGCAAATGCCCTTTGTGCTCATTACTTCTAAACCACACAAGCTGAAGAGCCTTAATACTTCTGATGCATTTTAATATATTGAGATGTGCTCTGCTGGAGTTAGTGTCATGGCTTTCCAGCTGAAAACTTGTGCTCTCCTGTCAGTCATTGGTTTGATTTGCCTCTGACTCTCCTTCTAGTTCAAGAGGTCAGTTGTCAAAGTGTGGGTTGCTGGAAATTTCAATGACTGGCAGGTAGCACATGTATTCTTTCTGGAGTCATCTCTCATCTCCGACAATAGGAAACTTTTCAGAGCATGCTAAAGCATCTTCTTGATACTACTGAGTGTCCTCCTCCCAAACCATGGAGGTTCTGGAGATGCCCAGTCCTGCAAAGGTGCTCTAGCTCACCTGCTACTGTGAATCTGTCCCCAGAGTGAGAGTTCTGGGAGACCTGTGAAGGCCACAGAGGGAAAGAGCACTTCCTATGCCCACGTGCTGTGTGCGCTTTACCGGGTAGAATAATAATGAAACCATTTTAAAAATATCCTTGATGTTCACTGAGGAAGTGTCATAGTGCTTTAGTTTCTGATTGCATTAAACAACAATCATCTTCCCACCTCCTAAGATTATCCCTTGCTCAGCAACATCCATGAATGTGATCTTCAGACATGTGAGTTTTCTCCTTTACCTAAAGAATTGAAAGCACATCTGAGGATCAGACACAAAATCAGACACTGTGCAGGTGATCTACAGCTTTCCCCAGAAAGTGGGGTAAAACAATACTTGCTGTAGAGTTCAACAGCTGAATAAGTATTGCCTTGTAGTGTACTGGGGACTTTTTTCATCACAGCAGCTGTCCTGGGTTAGGGTATTCTTTTCCTCATTGTAGATTTTGTTTTCTGTAAATTTTTCAGTAATTATCTTCATCTTTTTTTTGTGTCTTGTCTATTTCTGCTGTAAACTAAGCATTAGCTTTATATTGTCTACAGGGCCCAGGTTTTATAGCCTAAGAAGTCTTCCTGCAAATTGCGGTTATAAAGGATGTTGGAATATCTAAGACATTCACACAGACAACAGGCACCACTCTAGTCAATATCAAATTGTCAACATATAATTTATTTTTTCAGTTGGTCTCAAAATCTTTATTCCAAATAACAATTTCTCTATTGGCATGTGATTTCCCCTAAAAGGGAAATTAGTTTTCCTTTTGGTGTATTAGTGGAATATACTTCCCCTTTCATAATAAGTAAACTGTACTGCCTTCATTTTCTCCTCTTCACTGCTCCCCTCACCATCCTCCACTTCCGGCTCTAAATGTAGATATTTGATAATTTGATAACTGTGATCTAAATAGAGTGTGTGTGTTCCTCCCAGAAAGAGCACCTAGAAGTTATTTTCAGTGGTGGAGTTTATGCTTCCACCATAACCAAAAGAAATTAGTAGCCAATGAGCTGAAATTCAGTTTTAAGTACACTAGTTGTTCCATGCTACATGCCTTTGGAGATGGTATGCACTTACAGTAAGGTAGCTTTGGAGTGCAATACATGCTGACAGAAAATCCATACTTGAGGCAATATACACTCACTTTTCCCTGCCCCAGACACAATGCAAAACACTTTCATGCTGAGTTCCATCAACCACCTATTTTCTCCAAGGTGTCAGAACATTGAACACCTTTGTCTCATCCACTCTACAACCAGGTTCCAGTTAGCTCAGGTGCTACATGCCCACACTACTCAAAAATTTCTTGTTTAACAAGTGTTTGCTGTAGAAGAGGCAGGAAGTAGTTTTGAGAAATACCTGAGGAATGTAAGAGGTGCCCTATTTTGAACAAACTGGGTTGATTTACTTACTGCATGGAAGGCAAACTGGGAATCTGGGAGGTACTCGGTGAATAACATATTGTGGTGTTCCACTGAACTGTCCAAGCAGTAAAACCTAGTATCCCTGTGCAGGGAGACTTGCAGACAGTCTTCACTTACAGCCAGGTTGCAGAGGTATAGGATACGTTATTGATTTGTTTATTTAAGAAGCTTCAGTGTTTGAGAGAGATAATATTTTACAGCATAATGAGAGGACACTCCAGAGAAACTAGGTTGATGTGCAACTCATGTGGTTGACACATATTAATATTAGATTAGACACCTCTGCAAAGCAAAGATTTCAGGTGGGTAATTTTATTGCTGTGCTACCTTCTGTGCATTAAAATTTCATGAGAGTTTCTGTCTTAGAGCAATGAGATTTGCCACTAATAACTCTTTGACACAAAGAAACTTACTTGATGTTTGAGTACTGCAACACTATAAAAACTCATCAGAGAAGATGATCAGAGGTTGGAAGTGCATGCACTGAATGAGTGGATTGGTGCTGTAGTACAGTTTTCATGGGTCCCATGCAACCAGTACTGTGAGGAATACTTCAAATGGACTGTGCCATCTAACAAGTTCAGTATTTAAAATGTGTCAGGCTTGCTGTGTGCCTGCATGGGCTTCTGTCAGGGATAATCAGGAATCCAAATTTAAATTGATTCTGTGAATGAAAGATGGAAGATGTGTCACGGTATCCTCCTTTTAGAGAGGCGAACAAAACACTGAAAGGCCCTTACATTTCCAGGGTTATGTACAAAGCTGTCCTCAGAAGTGGTGACACTGGATTCCACGCTAAGGATGACAGAAAAAGCCACTTTTGCTGTTCAGCCCTTTTAGAGGGGATCTGCTACCAACTTCCATGAATGAACATCTGTGACCTCGTGGTTCTTGAGAAAAGACTTTAAATAACAATGTCCCCTTGATTTCTAAAAATATTGCATGTTTCATAAAAGAAAGAATACTGAGCAACAAATGATGTTTCTTGTATTTCAGTTGACTTATCAGATATCACTGGGGAGAGAGTTTCCTAATGAGCAGTGAAATTACCATATTTAATACCTTAAATTGTTTCTCTGGACTTCATAGTAATATAGCAGTAACTCCAGCAAACCCACAACACAGTAGAAACCCAGTGTATATACAATCCCTATCTCTGTAGCATGGGAAAGCGATTTTCCAAGAGGGCTGTCCATCCCTTCCACATGTGGCATCAGCTCCCGTTTTATCCCTGCCTTTGGGAACTGAAAATGAAAAAGGATAGAAATCAGTTCTTCTGTTCAAAACTAGAAAATATCCGTCAGTAGAACAACACCATCTTAAAATGTAAAGGGGTTTTTTGTTTTTTTTTCAGGAAATAGTTAAGCTTCTCTTTTTTGTCATGTATCTCCAGGTTCTCGCAACTTCAAAGGAAACTGTTTCCTTGTGCTGAAATCACCCTATTCACCTCCTCTAGTCTGCAGGCTTCTGGATATTAGGATAATGTTTTTTCTATTGTTATTTTACAATGAAAGTACAAATGTCTTGCAAGAAAAAATTCTTGCTGTTCATTATCAGTAACCTCTAAGAAACTGGCATGATCAACTGCATCTGCTTTTCAATGTTGTTAATGCTACTCCTTAAGAAGTAGCAAAAGGCTGACTTGTAAATGAAATGTTTGGAGATTTGTCCAGATGTAATATCCATCCTATTTTGACCAATCATGTTCTTGTTAAGTAGGTCTTCGCTCTTCTCTCATTCTTGCTACTGTCTGCTAATGTAATAGGAGTGATTTAACTGCAAGTTTCTTTTGGATTTTAAGGATTGGGCTATGGAGTGTATGTTTGTGTACATGTATTAAATTTGTGCAGAAACAGGATGAACTGCTAAAACACATCAGATCCTTCAGGTTGCTCTTTTCACCAACACAGTAGGGCACAACACTTACTGAACTCAATGATCTTGGAGGTCTTTTCTAACCTAATTGATTCTATGATCCTAAAGGTTTTCCTTTAAGGTTGAGCAGGCAGCTGTATGTAGTGTTAATGCACAGGTTTGGAGTAAATTTGTCACTTAAGCTACACTTCTATTCCAGATCCCATTTAGATCTCTGCAACTACATGAAAGGAGCTTGTAAAAAGGTGGGTGTCAGTCTGTTCTCCCAAGTATCAAGAAATATAACACGTGGAAATGGACTCAAGTTGTGTCAAGGGAAGTTTACTTTGGATATTAGGAAAGACTTCTTCACAGAAAGGGTGATCAAGCATTGGAACAGGCTGGCCAGGAAAGGGGTTGAGTCAGCATGACTGGAAGTATTTAAAAGATGTGTAGATGTGGTACTTCGGGACATGATTTAATGATGGAGTTGGCAGTGTTAGGTTGGACTCAATGACCTTTTCCAGCCTAAACAATTCTATGATTTTATAAATAAATCGTGTTTTGGGCAGTGCCTAGAAAAACTTGGACAAATTCCAGATGGCAGTTTAGAAAAGAGCTGAGCACAATAGAAATATTCCTGTACTTTCCATCAGGTAACATGTTGCTATGCCTTGCTGTGTTTAAAAATGAATAAATAAAAAAGGTGGTGAGAAACATCACTGCAAAAGTTTGTATTTGTGGATGGGATTTAAATCAGAGCCTTCTGATGTCTGATTGAAATGGAGAAAGATTAGGTTCTTAGTTGTCAAAGATGAATAATAATCCCGACATATTTGGTGACGTATGAACACTGAAGGGATTTATATAGTCAACTTTAGAGATCAAAATTAAGAATTGAATCCTCCTGTACAAGTCAGTGAAACTTAAAGGCAACTTAGTGTTTTTCTCTACTGGCTATAAATGGAGCATAGGGCATCTTATCCTACAGTGAGGAGTCTAAAATAGATGACATGAATAATCCCTAAAATGAGTACCAGTGTTCAAGAATGAAGTCATGAAATTTAATTTAATTATCTCTGTGACAGTTATGTCCCATTCTGCTTCCCAGGACTGTTTTCAAGACATATGCTTCCTTTAGACCTACTTCTGTTCACATGGCAAGAAATTAGCAGAGCATTTTCCCTCTACCTTTCCTGCTATTAATGATGCTGTATAAAGCAAAAGGTGTAATGTTCCAAATAACAGTAACTTCCTCAGGTGAAGAAGGTCACAAATTAAAATCCCTTTGGCTCAAAGACCTGCAAATGTAAATTGTCACGTAAGTACTCAACCACTGAACTATAAGAGAACAAAGATATCCAAAGATACTTGCCTAAGTCACATTTTACTCAGCTAACTAGAAAAGTTACTAAGATAGGAATTTCATTGTTCCTTTTACATGGTTTCTTTCAAATACCACATGGTCACTCTAGCATATGAGCCCAGACCACATTGCATTTTTGTTTTACAGCCCTCAAAGTGCTGTAGTTGCCCAGACAAACCTTTATAATCTCCACATAGACCTATGGTATCAGCAGAGCTGTGATGGTGCCGTAATTTAGCTGCACAGTGCAAGTCTCATCATGGGGTTAGAGAAATTATATTGCAGGTGAAAGTGGGGGTAAAAAACTAGTAACAAAAAAACAGCTGAAAGGAAGTGCTTTCATTTTAGTCACACAGATGTCTAGTCAGGAAAAGTATTCACATGCAAAGATCTGAAAGAATGACAGCTCCTTTTGAAATAATACAAATAGTAAATGTGGATCGCCTGTGTGGAAATCTGTAGGTGGTTAAGTGGAATCAAGTTTAGGCTCTGAGTGTGTGTGTCTATTAAAATGAGAAAATGATGCCTTTGATAAGGATAGGGCATCTAATGTCCATTCATCATTTTTTAATCCTTTCAGAAATTACTTATTAGCTGGGAAAAGCAAATAGAACAACTGCTTCCATCTTAGTTTAAAATTGTATGATCTAGGGTGAATTTTGGGAGATAGGATTATCACTAAGATGTTTCACTAATGTTATTATTATTTCCATTCTAAGCCTTAGGGATGGCATTCAAAAACACTCCTGGATGACTTAGAAACAGAAGTGATGCCTGCTTTTTATTTTAAACATACATATACACTGAAAAGGAATAATCATTGCATACTGTATTGAATATTTATAGGCATGTTTAGAAGCAGGAGGATTTATGAATTAAAACCTATTAAGTCCCTAGAGGTTATATAAAGAAATACTCATTTTTTTTTACAGGAATCCATACCCCTATTCAAAATATGTTATTGCTCCACAAAATGCAAGTTACAAAAAGATAGCTCTGGCTTCACAGTGTTAAAGTGATTGAGATGCAGATGAAATGAGGGCATCTCATCTTTGTTGCTAAATTCTCAGGGTCCCAGATGGTCCTTTGCAATGTGATAAAAAATACATCCCCCAGATACTACACTGAAATTGATAGCGGAGCCACTGGCAAGCGAGGAGAATGTGTCTGCTGTTTTGCAGTTGTGGAGGAGATGCAGCTTATATCACTAGGCACTTTGAAAATCCCACTCTGAGCTCCTATGTATAATCAACACACAAACTGTCCCCTTACAGTATTAGGCACTGTATTTTGAGGAAAGAAAAGACCTTTTTAATGAGTTCTCCTTGCCTTTGTGGACCTCAGTTCTGTACTTGGGATTATGCTGCAGAATGGTTTTTGCTGCCATTAGGGGATCTGAAGACCACTGTTCAGAGACAACAGACTAAAAATCATTCATTTAAGGATGTCCGCCTAGTAGCTTGTGATTGGATTAATTACAAATCATGAATCATGGACATCTTGTTCCTGGATTTTTAGGATTAAAGTAGGCTATATAAATAAAAGTCATTACAGGGTTTTTAAGTGGATAACTATTCTTGCTTCCAGTAGCAAATTTGGAAAACTCATTATCTTTATATTGTCACTAATGGGAGGGACATTACATTCTGGGTTAAGAACTGGCTGGAGGGCCAGGCCCAGAGAGTGGTGGTGAACGGTGCTGCATCCAGTTGGCGGCTGGTCACTAGTGGTGTCCCCCAGGGATCAGTTTCGAGACCAGTTCTGTTTAATATCTTTATTGACAATCTAGATGATGGGATTGAGTCCACCATTAGCAAATTTGCAGATGACACTAAGATGGGGGGGAGTGTCGATCAGCTGAAAGGCAGGAGGGCTCTGCAGAGGGATCTGGACAGACTGGAGAGTTGGGCTGATTCCAACGAGATGAAGTTCAACAAGGCCAACTCCAGGTCCTGTGCTTTGGCCACAACAACCCCCTGCAGCGCTACAGGCTGGGGACAGAGTGACTGGAGAGCGGCCAGGCAGAAAGGGACCTGGGAGTCTGGATTGACAGGAAGGTGAACGTGAGCCAGCAGTGTACCCAGGTGGCCAAGAAGGCCAATGACATCCTGGCCTTTATCAGGAATAGTGTGGCAGCAGGACCAGGAAAGTGATTCTTCCCCTGGACTCAGCACTGGTGAGGCCACACCTCAAGTACTGTGTCCAGTTCTGGGCTCTTCAGTTCAGGAAGGATATTGAGGTGCTGGAGCAGGTCCAGAGAAGAGCAACGAGGCTGGTGAAGGGACTTGAGCACAAGTCCTATGAGGAGAGGCTGAGCGAGCTGGGGCTGTTTAGCCTGGAGAAGAGGAGGCTCAGGGGAGACCTCATCACTCTCTACAACTCCCTGAAAGGAGATTGTAGCCAGGTGGGGGTTGGTCTCTTCTCCCAGGCAACTATCAGTAAGACAAGAGGGCATGGTCTTAAGCTCTGCCAGAGGAGGTTTAGGTTGGACATTAGGAAGAAATTCTTTACAGAGAGGGTAATCAGGCATTGGAATGGGCTGCCCAGGGAGGTGGTGGATTCATGGTCCCTGGCGGTTTTTAAGATGAGACTGGATGTGGCACTTAGTGCCATGGCCTAGTAACCACGGCAGTAGTGGATCAAGGGTTGGACTTGATGATCTCAGAGGTCTTTTTCAGCCCGCATGATTCTATGATTCTACTATTGCAGTTACAGCACTTCAGCTTTTTTTCTTTTACTTTTGTACTAGTGATACTGTTTCCTACTGCAGTGAGCTAAGATGAGTCGAGTCACTGCAAACACGAATACTGTGTCCAGCCCTGCACTTTTCAGTGAGCCCTTGAGAAGATATCTAAAAATACATGAGCACTAAACAAAATACAGTGTAACAAGCTTGTGTCTGAGCTGGTTAAAAACACTTTGAATGCCTTTGGAATTGAATGCTAAAGCAGAAGTAGTTGTCAGCAAACCTGCAGCTCATTTCTACACTCTTGGAGTGTGCCATCTCTACAGGATAACCCAGCCTGCTTTTTGGTACCTCATTCTAGGCTGAATCTCTCTGGCTACTGCATCAAGATCTGCTCCATTGTTGTTTTTTATCTTTCCTCACATACTTCCTTGACTCCAGTTCTTCTGTGCATTTACATTAAAGGCAAAGGCAATCCACCTTAAACCACAGGATTACTGCAACTTCCCCAAGCCCGCCTTTTTTCTTATAGCCCCAGTGTTGTGGTAACGTATCTTTACCTTTTCAAGGGGAGTTCATTGTGCACCAAAAGCAGTTTCTTTACATTAAAGCTTATAAGGAGGTAATGTAACTAGATGAATTGTTTGTGTACTAGTCCCAAATTCAGTGCTGCTTCATGATTTCACCTCTAAAACATGAAATCTACTCTGTTTTCTGTCAGCATTTTCATTTGACTCTATGACCAAACACTGTGAAATAGAGGTCCTGGTACCCCTAAACAGACTATGTCACCTTCTTCGCATAAAGCTTTCTATTGTTCAGTTTTGATGCTGAAGTTCACTCCTGGTTTCCTTTCTTAACTTCTGAGGATATTCCACTTTTTAGCCCATCTACTTCACAATTGGGTTGGGGGAAAATACATTTTAAGAGGGATGCATGCATTGGATATTTTCTGTTTTCCTTAGGAAAATAGAAACTATGTGTTGACTAACCATTTATGCAGAGGAAAATGATTACCTATAGACATACAGAAATATTCCTGAATGTTTACATAAGAAATCTAAGAGTATAGTAAAGCATGATTCATAATATCAAACTGGAATTGTACAGTCAGTGTCCAAGCTACTTGTTACAAACTAGGGGACTATGACTCATCTTCAAATCTGAGTTAAATTTCAAAAGACAATTTGAGTTCCTGCTAGGTGTTATTAAATTGCCAAAAATGGCAATAGATATCAAATCTGGTTTGTCTTGTACTACTATGGGGTATTAAAGGCAGTGACCACATTTTTTCTTATCCTGCATTATGTCTCAGTTTGTGGGGGCACACTAATACATACCTAACCTAAAGTAAGTCCCATGGTGCTTCCTTGCTACTGAATTAGTCTTCTTGGCAGAATCGGGATGGAAAATGATTGCTTCTTCTCCAGGCAACTAATGCAGCCATGTAACAAATTTTCCTATTCACATAGTTTCATGGGATACACTGAATAAGTAATGTTAATATTGCTGTGTTTACTCCCAGAGACTATTTTTGCTCTTGGTAAATTGAATCACATTTATTCTGTGAATGCAAAATGAACAGTTGTACTAAATACTATAGTTTCTCTAGCCTACAGAGGAAAGGTGAATATAATCTATTTCCTTCCCTGTTTATTAAGCCGTGTGTATACTCAGGTGATTTGCAGAGATGTTAGACTTCCAGCTAAGTGTTTGGCAAACAAGCTGCTTGCAAAAGTGGGGAATTTGGATGCCACTGGGTACTCCAGAAAATTTCAGTGTCTGTGCCTGAGGGAATATTAACAAATTACGCTCTTATTTTCCAATTTTGAGAAACTGTTTTCAGTAGTGACGAGAACATGTAGTGTAGAACATGGATGATCCATTACCAGAGACAGTTTCTTTAGATTAACTACACTTTGAAGAGGTTTAAAACATGATGAACATAAAAAATTCAGATATCCTTCTTTCAATTTTATCAATGAACTCTACAGTACAATTGTAACTTCCTCCAAGTCTGCAGGTAGGACGCAGACACCTCTCACCTTTCCTCAGCCTTTGTGCTTTTCCTACAAATTAGCAGACAGTAAGTGTGGAAAGGGGAGAAAGACATAGATTTCTGGGAATTATTTCAGTTCAGTTTTCTGCATTAGGTTTCTGCATCTTGAATGGGCAATCATATAAATCAGATTGTCAGGTTCCAGCCAAGACCCAGCTGGCAAGGTGTAAGCTTTCCAGTATAACTGAAAACACTCTGAACTTTTTGGTTGGCAACAGTCCACCTCCATTAAGATGACCTGAGGATTTAGCTGCTAATTGACTCTGTGCAATTCACTTCCAATGCTCATAATCACTGTGATATCTAAGGTACTTGTAAAACTGATAAATTTGTATGTATGATTTCTCTGAAGTGTAGAAATATCACAAGTACCATTTTCCAGATGAAAAGGTGGAACAGAGACAATTATCTGTTAATAATGTTCTACATGTTAATTTTTGTAATGGTGTTACTATATTAAGCTTTTCTACAAATCATGAAGTAACAAGTCATCTTCATTCCTTCAAGTCATATAGACAAGGAAGAAAAATATTGAAGGACAGGCACACTCCATTAAACCTAGTGGGTTTGGTGCAGGGAAAAAGAAGAAGAAGAGAAGGACAGCTTCTAATGCATTTGTTCACATTAGCTGTTGCAGCAGTAGAGTTAGATGCACTTATTTAGTGCATTTAACTAGCAGATAAGCTGACAGACTCTGCCTTCAGTCATCTTAACCAAAGTCATCCTAGAAGCCAGTGACTGAGCCCTGTTGGTTTTAGTCTCACAGTCATGCTCTCTCTGGGCAGAAGCAGAACAGAAAATAAACAATCTTTGCTTTAGCAGGGTCTGTTTCACCTAAGTGCTTCCATAACCCTCTCATTGCAAGTTTTCGGTGTATTGGCTTTTCACTAAACACTGAACAAAATTAAGGCAGCTGATAAGGACCAAGGCCTGCTATGGTTCAGCTTTCTAGGAGAAACTGAAGAAGGTGGCAATGATATAAATCTCTTTATGTCACTTCTAAAACTACCTCCTTGTCTTTTTAATGTCATTCTCAAGTAATCCCCTAGGATTTGGTATTTATATCACAATATAGACTGTAGCTACTTATTTTTACCAAACATCTTTTGTTTTCACTGTTTATATGTAAGCTACCATAAAAGTTGGGGGATGTTCTTTCTGTTTTCTCTCTTCATTACAGCCACAGAAAATTAGCATGTATTTCCAAACAAGACTGTCAGTCTATGGCTTAAAATTTGGCATGCAGTAAAGTGCCTACATGTATTTCTACCCCTAACAGTGGACAAAATGTAACAGTGTTCTTAAATACTGATTTCTGCTAAATGTTGGAATAGAAAGAGAAACACACATGAGCTAAAGGTCATGACATTTCCAGCTCCAACTTTCCAGATGTTAATGTTGGAGAGAAAGAGCTAAACAAACTATGCACCTTTGGACATTAAAAGGAACTTAAATACGTTCCTCTATCAGTAGTAATTGAAGTTGAATGGAGAAAAATGAGAAGTAAAATTCTTTTCAGTAGACCTTTTTTAATGAATTGCTTGATTGGTTTTAGAATCGGTCAAATGATAACAGTTCTTATTGAATGGACTCTTTAGCCCATAAATTACATTCCTTATCCACTGCTACTCAAATAATTATGTTTTATATATGCCCGTGTCCACTGCTTTTATATTTTAAAAGTAGACTTAAGAAGATTACTTTGATAGAGCTGAGTAAACTGATCTAAATGGACATAAATGAGTGGATAAACTACCTTTTCTTAAAACAACTGTACCTCTCTTCAATATTTCCAGCATTATACGGTGCCTGTGAACTCATCCCACTCTTTGATCTTGAACCACTTGGTGATTTCAGTCAGAGGCAAACATCTTAAAGACACTAAGACTCTGAAGTTATGTGAAATGGCATCAGGTAGGGGAAGACATAAGAGATTTCCTGCCAGAAAATAGCTATGCCATGAGCATAACTTATGCTAAACTCAGAAAAAATCTATTTAGGGAAAAGTGTTTAGAAATACCCTCCTCACAGGATAATCTTCAGAACTTGCACTTTCTGAGAGACTAAATTGCCTTGGAGATAGAAATCTGTAGGAAAGCTAGCTTTAGTCTCAGTCTTCACAGATGAACTTGTTTCTAAGAAAAACCTTTTTACAGAAGAGGAATATGACCAAATGTAAACTGAACACAAGGCAAACATGGCAATATTCCTCTTTGTTAAATTAGCTGATGCTGAGTGATTAGTACTATTGTCAGCTCAGCTGTTGACTCTTAGCTGATTTCCTAGTGCTTAATCCCAGATAATTTCAAAGAGATTTATGCACGTACTGAGAGTTAGACATAGACTTAAATATGGTACTGACACAGGCATTGTATAGGCATATATTTAATACAAAATATTATGAATTCAGGCTTCAACAACGTCTTTAAGCACTCTGAAGCTGAAGGGATTACTCATGTTCCTACAAATTCTTGCAGTTTTGAGCACCCTGTTTTGATTATGATGTAGTAAGGAATCAGTACGAGTCTTCTCTGAATTTGATGAGTGGCTTCAACCACTGAATTCTGGCAGTGTTGAAAGAGGCCTCAATCAGTTAGTTACTTCTCTTCTGCATCTGGCTTGGCAACCAGTCAAGAAGAACAACAGCGCTCATTTCACATTCATGTATTACGTACAATTTGCTTTGAATACCTTGTTTATTCTGACACGAAGGCTATGTTTTAATTTCATTTTGGTACTACATTAGTGGGAAGACATGAGAATTGAGGGCACTATTCAACTATCGAGCCACAGATCAATAGACAAAAAGTTTTTAAATGGTTTTGAAATGCCGGCATTCATAAAGATATATCCATTATTCCTCTTTCTGCTACTGGGGCAGAAATTATAAATATTTTAAGAACCTCAAAATGGATGGAAGTAGTAGTATTATTGACTAAGCAGGAACTGTTTGCCAGGAGATTAGGATTTAAATATGCCTGGCATGTCAAAACAATGTGACAAGTCAATGTTTTCATAATCTTCTGCGTCTACCTCATAACTTGTTGTGAAAGGCTGATGGCTGTTGCCGGCTTGCTTTGTTCTTAATAATGTTTTTGAAGATAAGAAAGTGAAATGGCTCCATTTCAGGAATTAAGTAATTTCTTTGTGCCAAAATACTGACAAGAACTCTTGGTGCAGGAAGATAAATTAGAGTTCTGACTTCTGCATCACAAAAAAGAAGTTGTCATGGCTTGAAAGGAGCCTGCTGTTCAAGCTGGTGTTACCTCTTTTAACATTACAGATGTGAATGTCAAGTGAGTTTTCTATGTGGATTTCTGTAATGGGAAATGGAATAGACTGTTGAACTCAGAGAATTTTAAAAGTCAAGGATAATTTTAGGGAAGGGGAGGTCAGAACAGTCAGCATCAGTCAAATTATAACATTAGCTATATAGCACTATTTGCTACCCACATCTAATGGTATATTTGCCTTGTTGTCTTTGCCACTGATTATTTCAGCTGCCTCAAAACTGCACTTGTAATGCCTTCCCCTCTCTTCATGTAGACAGTATTTGAACCCCTAGTGAACAGCTCTCTATACACCTGCATTCTAATACAAAAAGTCCTCTTTCCTATAGGTCCAAAATGGCAAGACTCCCCCTCAGACCCTTATTCAGCGCAGTAACAGCAGTAGCCTCCTCCTAGTACACCTCAGCTATCCTGATTCAGATACTTCTGTCTGCTTCTAGCTTTATTGCTTTGACCTGGACACCTATGTCCTTATGCCAGTTCTTTCTTTGCTGCAGTAAGTACATTTGTTTTCTTACTAGCTCAAGACCCTTTGCTGTTTAGTTTAACTCTTCCTATTGGAATCCATCTTCTATTACCACGCTGTTGTGAGTATTACACATCTTTGTTCTTTCAGCAAACCCAAACCTTGTGGCCTCTGTGCCAGATGGATACATACAGTCGTTTTTCACCCTCCTCTCTTCCAAAGCCTTTCTCATGATGGTTGCTCCTGGTACCCTGCTCACTGACGAAGTAAGTAGAAAATGGACAGTGTCCACCTGGGGCTTCAGTTGCTCTTCTACTCTTTGCCTGTATTACTTCTTGGTTGCCTGAGTATATTCATCTGGGATAGGGAACTCTTTGAGCAGAGACTGTTTATTTTGAAACTCCTGTGAACAATGTAACACTTGATCTGTGATTGATGCTTCCAAACTGTATGGTGAGGCTGTATTAACATGACTTACCTGATGGAAAATACCACTGGCACATGAAGGAAGTGACATAAAGGTCACAAATGAGATAAGAAGTAAAATCATTTATTACAGATGACTCACAGGCAAATAGGAAAACCAGCTGTCAGCACTTCAGAAGAGAAGTCGCTGCAAACCTTCACCTCCTCACCTTGTAATAATTCTTACATCACCTGTAGTTATAGACCTGCCCTTTTACACCACTTTGCACACCTTGGTCTATCTGTTTCAGCTGAGAGTAGTTCTTCAAACTGTACAAGCTCCTGAACAGATGTGGTTGAGACCATGAACAGGAGTTCATTTATTTACAAAGAATGCATGTTTAAAATTGGGCAGTATAGTCCTTTGCTTTTCTAGTTTAAACAGAAGTACAACAGACATCAAAGGAGGATGCAATACTGCTGGAAAGTCAAATATTAAATAGCTCTTTGGTGAAAAAGTGCTGTAATTCCTACCATAGCTTAGGAAAAAAATAGCAACAGAAAGCATATAAATATATCCTATATACACAAACAGTACAACACAGCTGTCTTGTAAGCAGGGATTAGTAGCAGGACACTGTTATAGAAACAGCACATATTTTCCCTTGGGAAACTTAAATCCCCAAAAATTTAGTCCATTCAAGACCACAGAGAAACAATGTGCTGCTTATGCTTGTTTCCTTTCCTTGTTGCTGAAGCTGACATTTTACAAACCAGGCTTCTGTACATTTTACATTTTGTTTAAAAACTACAAAGTCCTTGGATCAACATCCTTTTTTTCATTTAAAAAAACATCTAAATCCATTCCTCTCACCTTTATATTTTTATATTTCACTTGCTTTACTAAACCAGATAACATGAAGTTATTTTCACTCTTCCCTGCAAGAGTATAATTGATAGAGCAGTTTTAGTAGAAAAACACAGGAGATTCATCTTAAACTAGTTTACTTTAAACAGTTCCATGACAACAGCTGGAAATATAGCTTCTAGGAAATGTGGATGCAAACTCAGACTGGAAGATAAGATTTAGTGACATCAGTGAGTTGCAGCTGCTGCATTCTGACACAGATACTACTGTATCTAGCAACATCTTTTTCAATTAGAGTCAGAATGATCCCTAAGATAAGCAACCATCCATTTGCTTTATGGCGAGCTGCAACTGGACATTAGGTGACAACTGAATTCTTCACAACTCAACTTGCATTTTCTTATTTGTCATTTTAATAACAATTCCTGTGCAGGTCAGATACCCTTTCCCCTCCCCACACTACCTGTGATTGCCAGCTGTGTAACAAAGTAGGTCATTCGAGATTTCCGCTTCCTCCTCCAGGTAGAGAAGAGCACGGTGGCATTTCCAGCAATTGTGACAATAAAGAGAATCCAAAGAGTCAGCAGCTGCTCTGTCTGCAATGGAGAGAAGGGAAAAGAGCACATCGATAGGTGGGTAGTGACTTGGGTTAAGACAGTCAGTTATCCTTGGACAAATAAGATGAGAATGGAAAATGGAGTGAAATGTGAGTTTTGCCAATTGATTCCAACTATTTAGTCTAAAAGATATTCTTGGGTTTTTTTTCAGAAAACACTTAGATGCATCACTGCTAGTGATGTTCATTCCAGTTTGATTTGCAGTGGCTGTTACTTCTATCTTCACAAAACAACTAGCAGTGTCTGTATTCAGCACTTAACGCTAAAATGAGAAGCTACCCTCAGCTCTTGTGCTGCTCCAGCAAGCTGTGAAATAACCAGCTGCCACACTTCATAAGGAATGTTGATAGATGGGCTCCTTTGCAGAAATGGGGGAAATAAATAATTCTCTCTTTCCCAACTCCAATAAGTCTGGGTCATCCACGAGCCCTACAAAATTCGGACATCCGCTCCATGATCTAGATGTGCACCAAGACTGAAAATGAAAAATTACCCACTAAGGAAAAGTATAACTATGTAGCCAGTGATACGTGATGACAAAACGTCCCCTAGTGGTGTGTGTACAAAGAAAAGAAAGTGAGAAATAAGGCTATTCGTGCTCTCCAAGCATCATGATCCTCTGTCTGCAAGAACAAGGGAGTATGTGTCCACGTTTGCTTGTTTGGTGAGTGCACATCCAGTCTTCATATCCTAGCAACTGGAATGAGTTTCAGGTTATGTCAATGTAGTCGTTTGGGATCTTCCAGTTCCTGACACCAAACCCAAAATGTGGGAGTTAGGTGAAATTGGAGGAGATAAGTAAAGGCTGCAGCTGAAGAGGAGTGCCAGCTGCTGGCCGTACAGAACTGACCCCAAGGCACTGTCCTGAGCAGGCTGGGGAAAGGAGGCTGCCAGTGAGACCCACACCTACCTGACTGGGCTGATAATAGAGCAGAACCAGGGGAGAACACTCATTAAAAGCATTTGGAAGCCACTAACCCCTGATTCTGTCATGGGTGAGCAGAAACCAGAGCTCCGTCTGCTTGCAAACAAGATATCTCAGCTGTGAACATGGGGAGGGAAGGTGAAATGAAAGGAACGGAGCAGCAACAAGTAGCTTCTTGCTTCGCATTGAGCTTTAGTGCCTCCTCAGCTCTTAGCCTCCAGCTGACCAGAAGCCATGATGCCTTCTCTATTGGGGAGCCACAGCTTTGCTCCAGGTAGGGAGCCATGCTACCCTGTGGATTATATGGTTGTGCGGGGAAGGTGATGAGCATTTTGAGGTTGCACTCTCTGCCTGAACCCAGAGATTAGATTACCATACAGTGAAGGCTTTGTTGAGATGGTTTCACTCTTCCCAGCGTGATCACTTTCATCAGTGTAATCTACCATTTGGGTAATCTCACCTAACTTTAAAGTTCCAAAGAGAACAATTCTAAATTGTCATAGTGTTGTCTAGATAATAGCAGTGTGTCAGAGATGAGTCACCATTCATCTCACCTACCATGGGATGGCCTGATTATAGTGTGACCTGGATAAGACAACTCGTGTGGGCTGGATGCTTAGCTTTTAGACAAAACAAACAAACAAACAAACAAACAAACAAGCAAACAAAACAAACAAACAAAAAAAATCCACCTTTTTGGAGTATCTGCAAATCTCTTGAACTTCCTTGAAACAAATTCCCTTCAAAATGTGTGACACAGACATGGTGGAACTATTTTTATGGGGATGCTTTGCTTCGTACAGGAATTGGAAGGAAACGTCTTTTTGAAAGATAATAAAATCATAAAAGGTAAGATTTCACATAATTTTTGTCCTTGAAATCCATGACTTCTCCTCAGAGTTTGGTTTGTCTTTTCCATTTCAGAAAAGATATTTCCTACATGAAGGAAACTAAGGGACAGGACTTGTTCCCATTTTCTTTGGTATAAAATCAGGAGACCATTTTCTTTAAAGTAATTCTGTATTTCTATATTATACTGATGGATAGGAACAGAACAAGGATCTGACACTCAAATGTTCTTACAATTCTCACGAAAGGAATAGCTATGGAGGAAGAGAGACCGTTTAAGAAGGGTGTTTCCTCACCACAGGAGAGCAGCACATATGGTCAGCTTAAATCCCCTCCTGCCAAGTTAAAAAGCAATGATTAGCTGTTAAGTAATTTTAGGCTGCAGAAACAGACAATTAAACCAGACCGCAAAGATAAGTTAAAAGATGCAAACACTGAATATAGTATAAGTCTGAAAGGCCATAAACAAAGAAATAAAGCCAAGGTGTCTATTAACTAATTTGTTGGAGCTTCCATTCAGACAAAAGGGAAAAAGGTCTCATTCTTCAGGGTAAAGGAGCTATAACAATAGGCAACTTAAATCACCGCAGCCTCTCTCAGTCTGCATTAACTTGCAGAATGAAAACTTCTGTGCTTATTAATGGGATGGCCACCTTGATAAAGGCCTTCATGGAGGCTAGGATTAGAATTCAAAATTACATTCATGAGTTGGAAACATGCACTAGGAAAAAAGCAAGATGCTGTTCAACAAAGTATAGGACTCTACAGTGTAGTGGCTGTAATCACAGTGGTTTGGACCAGTCTTCAAAACATGCTTCCTCACACACAACACATGTGTAAAGTGCCCCAGAAATGGAACATGATTTAGTAACATCATCCTACCATGACAGCAACAGCCACTGTCATGGGATCAACACTAGTTTTGTGTGCCTCTGCTCTAATCCTTCCACCATACTATGCCCACTCTTAGGCACAGTGCTTCAAGAAGGACACAGAGAAATCAGTTGACAGCAGTCTAGAGGATATAGCCAGGGAAAAAGACTGAATGAATCAAGTTGCTAAATCCAGCAAAAATCAGACTGCAGCAAAAGATGAACATACCCTTGAAGACACAAAAAGACAGATATAAAAAAGGAAAGAACTAATCTCTTCTTTAGATCCACTGCAGACTGGACAAAAAACAGTGAATCAAAACTATAGCACAGAATTCAGGATGAAAATTTTAAAAAATTGACTTAAAATGTATCACTCATATAGAGATTGATTGAGTCAGTAAAACCTCCATCTGTGAAAGTCTTAAAAATAGTTATTAGATTAGAGAGATAGCTAAAGAGAGATAGCTGATGGATCCTTGAATTTCACTCTAGATGCATTTTCTCTAATTTTGTTTTATTCATCACCTTCAGGTTGCTTAGACATAGAAGCGTTTCATTTCATGTCTTGTTCATTCATCAAACAAAAATCCTCACTTAGTAACAATTCTCAGCAAGGTAATTTACAAAAAAGCATTCTTTAATAACATGTGCAGGCATCAGAAGCATTCTGATAAAAAGAAAGACACTAATATCTCCCAAATCTCTCTGTAGAAGCTTTTGACAAGGGCTTCTTTTGCATGGGTGTTGATAACTACAACATATGAGAATGCTATGAGAGAGATTAGTGTCATATACCAGTTATTTAGGTTAGAAAAGCTAGAGATACTGGTGACTCAAAGTCAAGAGGATTTCCTTGGCTAGACTAGAGCCATTACACATGCTGCTGTTCCACAAGACTGCTGTGTTTGGAGCATGGAAGTGCTTGATATCTGGAGCGCATATTGATGTACTGCTAATTTGTTTTAAGATTAAAACCAGCTTTGGTCAATGAAAAAAGCCTCTTCATGGGTGAAATGTAAGCCAGAACACCTGCTGAAGATTGTATGCATTTTCCTTTGGCTATAGAAGAGGCTTGTCATTCTGTTTCTCTAATAACATTTCTGAATCCACAGACTGTGATAAGTCTAGCAAGAGGAGTATTCTGCTTTATATTTAAGACAAAGATCACCCCTGTGAGCAGCTTTAATCAAGACGATAGTTAAATCCTTTTGGAGATATTGGGTAACATTTTGGTGCCATGATGCCATCTCTCCTTCCAGTTCTCCCTAACCATCTTCCTTGCTTTGTCATCTTTCAGAATTTGTATCCCTTCTGTTGAGGGGCACCAGCTGTGTCTGTGGAACAGGGTTCCTAATAGCCCATCCCAATGTAGGTACTGTTGCTCATGTCTTGAGGTGCAGAGCCTTTGCCTAATAGCAGAGGAGCTGCCTAATACAAGAAGACGTTCAACTATTAGTGGACAAAGCATGTTTGTACTTAAATGGGGACTCGACATAAAACAGTTTAGTTCTAGCTGCTGAGGCTGGTTGGGAAACAGCCTGGGCAAAATAAGTCTCTAGGTAAGAAATCAGCAAGTAGAAAAAGAGAGAGAGAGGTATGCCGTTCCTGGAGTGACTGGCGGCTTATGGTGAATCATGGCCTTGCTGCCATGGTGTCTTCCTACACTATGTCCTTGGTCACTTGGGTGAAGAAGAGGCACTGATTCCTCATATCACAGGTCAGTAGTGGCTTAAGTCCCCAAAGAGCTCCTTCCTGCCAGTTGATTAAACTCTGGGAATATGCAATTGATCTTACTGCTTGACTTTGGTATATTTTAAAAGTTATGGTTTTAGCATAGCTTATTGCAGAAATTGAGATTGTAAGAGAGCTGTAATCGTGGAGCAAGCCAAAGAATTTTGTAAGAATGTCCTTAACACATAAGAAGAATATATAAAAGTCCCTTGTTAAATTGAATAAACATCATGCTCATGGTCAGCTTCACCACTGGTAGATTGCATTGCACTTTCTTGAAGGAGGAGGGAAAAAAAAAAGAAAAATCTTTTCTCACTCTTTAATTGCAGACCATGTAAGAAAACGGAGTAGTCTAGATTCACATTTTTTTGATCCTGTTGTGGAAGATCTGGATTTTTGAATGTTCAAAACTGAAAATGCTCAGGACAGATTTGCTTTTTTACATCCCCCATTTAGGATGAAAAATAAAAGCCCTTAAAAAACCCAAACAAAATTCAACAACAAAACCAAAGCAAACAAAGCAAACCAAACAGGAAAAAAAACCAAACCACACACACAAAAAAACCCCCAAACTCAAACAAACCAGAAGAAAAACCAAAAAAAACCCAAACAAACAAACCAGGAGGATTAGTTTTCCAGAGGCAGACAGGTGCCATACAGCTTGACTGATTTCAGTCAGGAATTTATAGTCAGCTTACCTCTAAGGCAAATTGCACTTTGGACTGCAACACTGAAAGGAATCAAAGAAATACACTCATCAACACAATTTAATTAGGGAGTTTTAAAGTAGTGGCACAACATCTGATATAATTAATAAAGTTATTTTAAATAAATAAACAAAGCAAAAATAAATTAAAAATCTCTCTGTCCCATACCTCCAGATTTCTCCCCAGCAGAAACCCTGGAGGAGCCTTCTGGGGTCTAACTGCAGCCTACAGTTTCTAACAGGAGGGTGCGGAGAAGATGGAGCAAGGTTCTTCTCAGACATGCACAGTGAAGGGGCAAAAGGCCACAAGTAAGAGTTGTAACATGAGACACCTTGGTTAGACATTAGGAAAAAAGTATTCATCGTGAGGGTGGTCACACACTGGGATGAAGCCCAGAAAGGCTGCAGGCTCTCCACCCCTGGAAATATTCAAAACTTCAATGGGCACTGCCCTGAGAAATCCAGCATACTTTGAATTTTCTTTCGAGTGGTTGGCACAGGTGACCTCTAGAAGTCTTTCCCTACCTGAATTATCATGCACACACATAAGTACGCATCTGACCTATTTTCTTAAGGAATATTCTTAAAACTAGAAGGTACTTATACAGAGGTAATCAGATGAGTACTTTGTGCAAGTCGTATGTTATTTATTGTATCACAGAAACATGAACAACTCATGGCTTTGTGTGAATCTTTATGTGAATTAAAGTTCGCTCTGCAAGTAAAAAGTAGGAGTCTAAAGGCTACTGGCATGGAAATGGTACAAACATAGAAGTCTTAGGAAAAGAACTTTAAAGGATAAGATAGTATTATTCTTATGCTTATTTGGAGGCCTAAGAAAAAGAATTTCTGCCAGGTATTGACCAGCTTAAAGAGTGGGCTCTC
This sequence comes from Neopelma chrysocephalum, assembly GCF_003984885.1. Classification (NCBI taxonomy): domain Eukaryota; kingdom Metazoa; phylum Chordata; class Aves; order Passeriformes; family Pipridae; genus Neopelma; species Neopelma chrysocephalum. The sequence continues at coordinate 14,614,305 of NW_020897695.1, read as the reverse complement.
AGAAGTGAAGGTTGATGCCACTGGAGGGGTCATGACTCTTGTTATTCTTACCACCTACAAAATAAAGGTTCTCTAGTACATAAAAAGAACAAACTTGATTAAACTGCCAAATGGAAACATCCTTATTTCTTCTTGTTTCGAAACTTTCTACACAAGTTGTGTTGTGAAAAAATCCCACAACCTAACAGCAATATGCTTGCAGATAAGCTGTAGGTGCATTATGTATACTTCATTTGTAGACAGCAATTCTGACTGTCAATAAGGAAAAAAGTAAGGGGCACTAAATGTCTCGCAAAAAGAGGCTCAGCAAATGGCATACTTGGGCTAGAAGCCAGCTTCATGCAGGAAGTAATTATGACCTAAATGTAAAGATTCAGATGATTAATTTAAGCCATCCTCTATTGCTCAAGAAAAGCTGAAAAAATGGCTGAATCATTTTTGATTCATTTGCTGAGAGGCGTCTCAGTAAGAAAGAAACATGCTCAAACAACTGAGAAGGACACTGAAATCTTATGCCCTCATTGTTACAAGCAGCAGAAGTTGTACTGTCCACCCCTGTGATACAAACGTGTTTCAAAAGGATGTCCTCCAGCTAGCAAGAAAAAACTGAGAAGAAGTTTCTACACAGAGTTCACACAAGATGTTCCTGAAAATTTTAGGAAAGCAATTTGATTGACACTTAAAAGCTCTGAGAAAACTCATGTGAAGATAAGAAAGACTGGGAAAAGGGAAAGTTCAAAGCTAAGTTTTATATTTTGTCTTTGAAACTACTTCTACTGCAATTGGATTTCAGAGGAACATATTTGGAAGGCAACAAGGCCTCTAGGAGCTGATTATTTTTTTTAATTAGTGTGGCCTGGAATGGAGCCTGATTCAAAGTGCATAAAAACAAGTTCAGCCTCAGGTTTGACACTGGGACTCCTGCTTTCCCATTTCAATGTCACCAGTCATGCTTGATAGTTCTCATATCTTCTGCACAGAAGCTGCTTTACTGAGGTGCTTTCTAACTGACTGCCTGTGTTATCCTCCCAGCACAAGGTTATGGGACATTCTGGAAATCATGGGATGCATTGCCAAACAAAGCCTTCACAACACATCAGAGGTGCTGGCAACAGTCACTTCCCAAGGGATCTTTATGGCTGGGAGAAGGGCACAACTGGACGGAACCCAAGCTGATTTTTTTCTGTTCTGTTGAACTTGAGAAGCAGTTTTGAATGAGATTGTGTCTATATGGTATTGCACTCACAGTCTGTGAATGTTAATGTGTTATACAGAGGAAAGATCTATAATATTTTCCTCCTTTTAGACTTATGGAAATGGACAAGCTGAGAGAGTCTGTTCACTAAATCAGGACACTTTCTCATGGAAACGTGTAATTATGTTAAGATAACTTTCTCTTCTTTTTGAAATCTAGCAAAGATGCATCTATTTGTTTTGTGAACCCCCATTTTTAAAAAAACTTATTCCTTAGCTGTGACTTTACTGTCACAGATGAGGCAAGGTCCTTTCAGACCACAACATTAAATATATGCTAATTGCTGTGATCTTTCCGAACTCAAATAACAGCTGAACAAGCCCCCACCCTGCCCCAGATTCTGCATAGATGTGGCTGTGACAGTCAGTAACAAATGTTAATAATTCAATTCTACTAGCAGATAGTTCATATTTACCATTCTGCTGTGTTTTGATACAAGATGACTAATAGATGGGGACAATTCCATCCAGTTATTGCAGGATGTTTTTACCTATTGCACTTTAGGAAACTTCCACAGAATTAGATAAACAGACATTCCCGATTTAAATGTCTTCAGAAAAGATATATTTTTACTGGTGTACCTATCTATTTTCTTCGTAGGACTTTTCAACATGAAGAGATAATATTAGGTCACTCAATGGTCCATCCATAATTGTATAACTTTGACAGCCATATTTAAAACTGTGAAATGCTGTTTTTCCTAATCACAAACAAGAGTAAAATTATTAAGTATGCCTAACCTGCACAAGTAAAACATCTCAAAAAATGTAAAATATATTACTTTCCAGGCATATTTATATAGGAGAGGCAGACAGATGCAAATCATGTGGCTGTATGGACCATAGAGACAGTAGTATGAGGGTTGCTAGTACAAAACTGCCCAAATCAGTTGGCTCAGCGCAGCTCCCAATTGGGATGTCATACTGCCAGATCCCTTCTGTGTTGCATTTAAGCTGCTAGATGAAGCCAGCCTGGCCAACAGCACTGCAGCAGCAGTTTCACAAGGAGATCAGCTATTACATTCTCAGCTCAGCATCTCAGGAATAACAACAGTCATCATGGCATATTACAGAGGCTGTGTTCAGGGGTTCCTGACACCTTATTTGTGTAAACTTAATTCTCCTCCTTTCCCCACACTGAAAGATTGCAAAGTTACCTCTGAATTATTTGATATGTCTATTTTATAAAATGTGTGATTGCATTTGCAGAGATTACTCCAGAAATTTGACAGCACCCATTATTATTTTCCTATTATGTATTCAAGCATGGGATGCTCTGTATATTTGCTAGAAAATCAGAATGAACAATAGCATAAGCAAATGCTTTCCAGGAGATAAAGCAACCCCTGTATTTGAATGAAAGGATAAGGACACCAGATTCTGACTTAAACAGGCTCTGAGGACACCTGGGGCCAAATCCATGGTACCTGATAGTCCTACAAAACCTATCATGTTGGTCTCCTCAGCTCTTTGCTGAAGATGGCAGGCCCTTTGTAAAGAGACTCCATGGATAAGCAGCACGTGCTCCTAGATTTGTCCTTACTCAGTCTAGGCTGTGATGTCCTGTTTAATATCTGAGCTACATGGGCTTAAACATGCAGGTACAGGGAATGCTACAGTGTAGGGAGAGGACATTTTCAGGCAGAGAATCAAACAGTCCTTCCTGAAACAAACTGGGAATTTACATTATATGTTTAAAATAATCTGTTGTGGTTTTGGTATGCACATACTTCCTCCTGAGAGCTTTAACACTGCAGCGTCATTGCTGTGGCGATGCTGGGCTCATGACCAGGGCTCATGGGCCCGGGGGGCGGTGCCAACGTGTGGACCAGTGGCTGGGATTCCCACTTGGCAAAGCAGAGCATTGGGGTTCCCAGCGACCGTGGGTGTAAACAACAAAACCTTTGTGTCCTGCTGCTCAGGGGAGGATTCAGCTCTACGCAGCAGAAAACAAAATAAGAAAATTATCTACCTGATGGAAGTCAGCCCTCTCTGCTGGGAGGCAGGAGATGATGGTGGAAACACGGTGCCACCAAGACAGAAATAGCAACTGTGAATTTTCTCCTTTTGAGCACTCCAACCTTTACACTACTGCATAAAAGTAGGGCATCCCATTTCTCAGCAGACCTCTTAAAAGAGAGATGATCCCTACTCAATCCTCTCCTACCATTGGGGAAGGTTCTGGGGTGGTGAGTACTTGGCAAGAGGAGCTGCTTCCTCCAGTCCTGACAAAGCCTTCCAACTCTGTAGACAACTGGGGCAAACCTATTCTGAGATTTCAGCTTCTCCCCAGACAGGTTTCTGGTTTGTACCTTGTCAGGCTTGTAGACTTAAGTGGAGAAAGGCCATAGGTGTTCAGATAACCTCTGTTCCTTCTAGACTACTTCATTTAGCAGGGGGCAGTTGACACTCACTTAGGGCCCTTCTACGCATAGATTAAACACATGTGGAGGAGATTGTAAAGGGATGTAATGAACACTCCTTTGGCCTGGAAGGTTGAAGCTGTAATTAATACCAATATACACATCTGTTCTGAATTAGGTGCTGAAACAGACAACAGAACTCCTTGTGGTTTAAAACTAACCTACCTGGATGCTTCTTGGAAAGGCATCTGGGCTTTCAGGGACCATTTGTCATAACACAGCAGCGAGACCTGAATGTTAGTGGGGATGAGGCAGTGCCTTTGCCATGGAAGCACCAGCTCATCTTTGTTGGGGAGTGGTGCATGGGTACACACAGTCCTGCCCCAAAAGCTACAACTCTGCATGCTGAGAGCCACCCTAGGGAGCCCACATGGCCCCAAAACAGACTTTGTTAGCAGAGCCTTGGTGAGCAGCTGGCCCTTCTACAGTAATGACCACCAGAAGAAAATGTGCATTCCTCCAAGTGAAGGAAATGCTCCATTCTTGAGCCAAAAAAAAAAAAAATTAGGACTGAACTGGCAAAACACACTCTAATCTGAAACACTGCAGGATTTAGCTGTTAAGCAGAGGAATAGACAGAAACTCCAATGCTTCCGAAAGGGAAGCACTCACAGGTCAGCCTATAACAAGACTTTCTGCCACTAAGGCACATTATTTTACTTTTGTCACATTGCCATCACAGTATAATACAGATAATACCTTAGGTGGGTAAAGGTTGTCCTTTTGAAGCATGGGAGGAAAAGAAGAAACCAGTGCACGCTCCCATAGTTTGAGCAGCATGTGAGGTATCCTACAAAGCTGTCATTGGATTAAACTGCTAAAAAGTCATTAACACAGGTACTGGGTGAGAGTCACTCCCTGGTCTCCATATATTAGGTTAGATCATGTTTTCCTCTGACTGCTTTGATAAGATACATTACACCTGCATTTTCCGAAAAGAAATAGCTTGTTTGCCCTGTCTGCACCCTGGCACACAAGCTCTGAGATCAACCTGTGTGGTGGCCGCTCATCCAGCTGCCTTTACAATCAGCTAGAGGCTACAGTGTGTTTGAAAATCCCAATAAAAGGGCAAAACGCTATTTGTAGCTACATTTTGAACATAGAACTCTGTTTTTCAAATTCATACAGCCTATTCCAAACTGAAACTTATATTGCTTTAGCTGCTTAACCAGACCCTTGTGAAGAGGAAGGAGATGCTGTTTGGCTTGCTGGAGGGGGTAAGGGCACGGCCACAACATGGGCAGAGCTGGTGGAGGACAGCCAACTGAGTCAACAGGTACCAGCCATACCTTCCACACATGAGCTTTTCCAGAGCACTGAAACTGCTGGCAGGGAGCCCTGTCTTCCTTGCACTCTAGTCATCAGAGCAGGTGTTCTCTCCTTCCTTTCCTACAGCTGCACCAGCTGTCACTTGTCTCCAGAGTCAAAATATTTCCATGCCTATCAACAGCTCGTAATTGATGTGAAATCAGTGAATCTCCTTGTAAAGTTCACACTATATATGCCAGAGCCAGGCAGAGTAGTGCAAATCTAATGAGAAGCTCTCATCTAACAGAACCAAGTTTCCTTTAGCAATGGGTGAGCATGCATGACTATCCATGGTTTCCTAATTATTGTAATTTACTCAATCTCTCCTATTAACAAGCATTTTTCTGCCTGGGGACTTTCTAATCATGGAATTAATTGTCACTTTTACCATTATAAAATACTGCTCCCATGACATTGCTCAGATTTACAGCCCTAACTATGAAAAGAAGAAAGGAGATAAAGAGAAATTTGTTAAAAGTATTTGTTAAAAGTATTTTGCTTGTCACTTCTGATATTTTTTTCAAAAGCATTTTAGGAGTCTAACATGGAGAAGGGGAAAAAAAAAAGGAAAAAAAAAGAATTCTCTACTCTGAAATCCTAAATAGGAAAGTACTATTTTAACAATAAAAAAATATATCAGCAGCATGTTAAAAGATGCCCTCATTAATTAAGAATAGAACCAGAGATCATCTCTTTCTTTATGAGGGGTGGAAACCTGCAGTAAGTCCACTGATTCCACCAGCATTGTGTCTGAGCTCTACCAGTCTCACAGCTATAAAAATTGCTTCTGAATATATCCCCTTTTACCTCACATGTTGTGAAATGATATAAATGCCTGCGTCTTTCCAGTTGAAATTCATCTCTTTGGTCCTGAGCTCCAGAAGGAACAACAGGGTACTCCTTGTCAGACTTTTTAATAACTTGAACTTAACTTGTACAACATGCCATAACAGTAAAGGGAGACATGGCAATCAGCATGAAATTAAGCAACAGCAATAGGCATAGAAATCTTAAGGAAAGGCAAATTTCAGTACCTCTTTAATCTTTTTCCTACATTCACATATTGCCAGGGTGATGGTTGGTTTTGGAGACGAATGAACATACTTCCCATGCCGCTCAGCAGCATTCACTACTGAATGACTCATCTGGTGCATTCTTAACAGCAGCCTTTAAGAGACTACATCCCTTGCTCAAGTTAAAAACAAACAAACCAACTAATTAGAACCTTTCCCTCATGATAAAAACAAACAAACAAACAACCACAAAAACCCAAACCAAACAAAAAACCAAACCCAAACAAACAAACAAAACCAGCAAAAAACCTCCTCTCACTTTTGTGCAATGTTTGTTATAGCTGGAAAATCAAAAAGAAATCCCTTATGTCAAGATGATGCCTATAAGAAATTACATTAAAATGTGTTAAAATCATACAAGCTTTTGATTAAAGATGCATGTATAATTACAATACCTCTACAAAAAAACAGTACTGTCCTCTCTTGGGAGGGGATACAGTTGGCTAAGACATGTTCTCCAATTCCTACAAGTACTTTGCTTTTCAGTAAATGCCTCACACATGTTGTCAGCTGTCTTTGCAGGGTAAAAAACAACCGATATCTGGGAAAAAAAAGTTCAGTAATCCTAGTTGCCTCCCCACACAATTGCTGAAAATGCACCAAAGCTGCAAGCATGTGAGAAAAGTAATGCACGCCTTAAAAGAATACCTTAAAGGAATAGTAAAAGGATCCCCACTCCTCTTCTCTCACCACTTCAGTGAAAGTCACCGTTTCAGTACAGGTGACAAGGGTAAGATCCAGCCAGCCGGTGCCTCCCTGGGAGCTGCTGCTGGCTTCTGTGGAGCTGACCTCCATCACTGGATTTTGTGCGAGTTGTCTAGGTGCTTGTTTTAGTAAGAGTTAATGCAGCCAGGCTTCTCCCGTAAAAGCGCAGCACAAAACCAGCTTCTCACTGCTCCACTACTGGCTACCAGAGGCGTCAGGCTTCAGTGCAGCTGAGTGATAGAAAAAAAACAAAGCCAAGCTGGCATCATCCCTTTGAGCTTTCCTTTGGTACAACTCTGACGACAGCTATCCACATACTCTTTCCAGTAGCAGCAGCCAGTACAAAAGCCAGCACACACGATCCCAGCCACGTGCTTTGTCGACTCTGGATTGCCTTACACACCAAGTTGTTAGCTCTGGAGTCAGGCACACCTGTAAAAGCATGGACCTGCTCCCTGCATTAAGCCCAGGAGCTGGGTATTCCACTCAGCAGATTTGCTTACTTACCCTGGCTCAGCTCACTATGATTTTGATTACCTGCAGTATTACAACATATCCATACACAAGCACCAACACACTCTCCTGTATTAGCAAAACCCTATTAAGTTTGTAGGCTTAAGCTATCACAACTTCCATGTCAATGTCTTCCTGACTTCATAAATAGGCCTCTCACTCACCTTTGCAAAGAGCTTGAGTGTGCTCCACACCCAGGAAAGGCAGGGCTTTCTTCACCATATGGAGAGCCTGTCTGGAAAGGCATGGCTCCTACAGACTGCTCACTTAGAGGCTCAAGGACTCTTCAGAACAAGGTAATCAATTATCTTTCTACTCATAAATTTTCTGGGCTCTGATCTCACCTACCCTCTGTTTATTCAGATGTTTTTACCTATCTCTACTGACGTTACCCCAGATTTACACCAAGATGGCAGATGAGAGTCACCTGTAAATCCAGAATTTGTTCAGCTTTGTGAAGATTCTCTGCCTTAATGACAGTGCAATCCTAAGCAGAACGTGATGCATTTCACAGCCATACTTCACCAGCTCAATTTCCTCTTATCTGCTCTTGGCAAAACCCAGTCCTGTGCTTATGTAAGCAAAGATCAGGAATCTTTAAACTCCTCTCTCTCGCCAGCACAGCACACCCTCTCTCCAGCTGCTGGAGCAGGAGTCTCCACATAGCATCCATGCTCTTGATCCAGGTGGGACTGTGCCCCATCTACATAAGCAACAAGAGACGGGTCACTAAAAAAGGGCCCTCCAGCTGCCAGGGCCAGTAACAGCAGGGCACGGGGGCACAAGCAGTGAAATTCCAAGGTCTAAGTTTTGAATCTGAACCCTCCCAAGTTGGGACATGTCTAGACCCGGAGCTTTGGACCAGGCTGTTCTAGGGACTGGAGAAACCTCTGAGTGTCTGAGCAATATTCAGACCTCTCCAGAAGATGTTGGAGTCATTCAGAGGAGGGAATTGGTCTAGACCAATACAGATAATCAGTACCAGTCACGATAAGAAGGGATCCATATGCACCATTGCTCAATATTTAACAGCAGTGAATGATTCATAGGTTGGAATGTGATCAGATAAAAAGAAATGTTGTAGAACCACCATGTTTTGCTTAAAACCACTGTGAAAGTGCTCATTTATATATTATATGAAAGAGAGGGGGAAATTTTTTTGAAGTTTTTTCTGACTGACTGTACAGGTTAATTTTGAAACTCTGATAAGAATTATTTAGGTAGTGTCCAAGCTTCTTGAAAACACAGTAACCTTTTTTTTTCCTCTTCTTCCTTCTTCTTACCTTGCTTTCTTATACTTACAGATTTCTCTTTGCTACGGTTAAAATTTTTTACACTGAACTTTTGGGTTTGGTGTTTTTTTGTGCTCCCATTCCTTGAGCTTTTAAGCTCAAGCGTATTATTGGCACTAAGAGGCTTTTCAGTAACTACATCATACGCCAGATCATGTGCAGCTTTCAGGACTAACCAAGAGTGACTTCTCTTGTGGCTTTGCCAGCTACTTGATCTAAGTAGTGCTTATGGTGCTGCAAAAGGCTATACCGGGCCCTGCTCCAGTACTCTCCAGTCTACACAGGGCTAATTCAGGTTTTCCATCACTATTAGCTTTTCTACCCTTGAGTATTTCTCAGTCACTGTCACTGCCATGGTTTGTTGACATTTGGTTTTGCTGAAATGCTGTTTAGCCACAGATTTTGAAGCCATGGGCTGTCTGTGGTACCACATCTAGAATTAAGGTAATTCTCCAGAACACAACACTTTAAAACCTCTACAAAGTCATGCCATCTCTCTGAAATTTGGTGTTGATTGTTAGTTCCCCACCCCACTGCCCATGCTGAGAATAAACAAACTCTGAAATGAATGATGAAATAAAATACTTCTATGATTGAATCTCAAAAGCTTAAAAAAAAAAAAAAGGCAAGATCAAATCCTAGCAATTCCTCTGTGGTGAAGGAATAGCTGATTGATTCCTGTAACTGACTTTGTTGTTTTCCTTAGTTGGGACCTTGAAAAGTTTTTGAGAACTTTCAGTGATTTAAGAGACTTTTTTACAGAGAAAGAAATTGAGTCTTCTCTGTACTTTAATATGAAATGCTCTCATATTATTATTGTAAGACAATTTTTTATCTAATATATGATAAAACATTCTTCTTCTTTCTTAACATTTTGAATGGCTTTTTTTTTAAGTCATACTGTCGTACTGCACCACAGCATGCTTCATAAGTAGCTGTCCTGGTTAGAACGGCTGGGACCAATTCATCCCTGGATGGGTGTAACCCAAAACTGTGTATTCTATAGCCTCCATGCCATTTCCCAAAAACTGCTGTCAGTAGAGGCCTGCAAGGTGGGAAGATGTTCCTGTACCCTTTTATGGAATTCCCCGCTCTGATATCCTTATATGGAATTCCCCGCTCTGATAAGAGGGACTGAGCATCCACATGCCCTTTTATGGAATTCCCTACTCTGAGGGAGGGACTGAGCACTCCCGCCTGAACTGGAGAGTATATAACTGGGAGTTTCAGAGCCTTGGGGCTCTCTCTCGTGGGACCCAGAGGAAGACAGCAGACCACCGCTGCTCCCAACCAGGCTGAGACCACCACCCTCGACTGGACTGCAATCACCACTTCTGACCAGACTGCAGCAGCTCTCTCCCACCAGCAGGTTTATTCCCTCTCCCTTTGCTTTGGACTCGGGGGGTGGGCCAAGGTACACCACTTTTGTTCATACCCCAGGGTGCTGGGTTTGTACATTTGGGTTTTGTGGATTAAAACCAATTGTCTGTCTGTATAATTGTACTTATTGCATTATTTTAATAAATTGTTATTCTGACTTATAAATCTCTCTTTTGAATTGAGTTAATTTTGCCTTGCTGGTTAACTTTTAAACCAGCACAGTAGCAAAGATATTGAAAATGATTTCAAAACTAAAAGAATGGATTATTTGGAAGAAGAATAGAGAGAACTTGCTTTAGAGTCCTCTTCATTTGTCTTTCCCTTTATCTTGGTCTCAGAAGCTATTCAAATTTAATTTTCTTAAATAAAACTTTGAAACAAAGGACCAGAAAACCTAAGAGCATAAACGGTTCCAGTGAAAGGTGAAGTTGCCATGGCTGCTGTGTGCAGCAAAACCAGTGTGGAGACACATGAAGGGAAACCTGCAATGTCTATATTGTATCTCCCCATAGCGGCGTGGTGTTCCTGACTGGCAAGAAGAAGAAACCATGTATAACTGCAAGAGGTAAAATCAGGAGATTGATAGACTAGCTCAGTTTGTTAGAGCCTGGAGCTAATAACACACCTGTGTGGGCCATTCACTTAAGAGTTGCACTTATGATCCTTCTGAGTCTCTTCCAACTCAGAAGATTCTGTGATTCTGTGACATGATGCAGTAGGTGAAGGTAGGTAACTCTGGAGAGGAGAAAAGAAAAAAAAGAGAAACAATGAATCAAAGTTTTTAAAGATCAGACAAAAATTAGTGATTTTGATTATTCGAGCTAGAAAGTCCTCATGCAGGGAGTCTGGTCTTTCCTTCACAACAGCTGTGAAACACTATAGGTGGACATGGGTCATTTAGTACACCACAGTGTGAATGCTCTATGGCAGGCAGAGGAGCCATCGCAGCAATGGTGGATGTTACATTCCAAAATTCAGCAGTAGGAGGAGGAAGAATGATGCAGGAATATATGGTTCCTCCTATGCTATCCATTTCCACATTTTGTCTTCACTGACAGAAACTATTGTGTGGCAGTATTTGTTGAGCATGAAGTTGATAACTTGCCAAAAGTAAGCCAATCTAAATGTTCTGATGTGTCTAATTGTTTAAAAGATTAGGCACCTCTGAAATGGGCAGAAAAAAGTTCTGCTCAAGTATATATTATTTTTTACTGGTACTTTATAGTACATTTCTCTGCTGCATTTAGGCAACATTGGGAGTAATTTGAAAAAAATATTCAATTTGCTGCTCTTTGGAGCTTCGTGCACCCTGGAGTAGTTGGGCATAATCATATTAAATGCAAAGAACAAATAATGCTATCAGACTGCAGGAAGAAAAAGAATAAGATATCTTTTGCTTCTAGAAGAGTGGCAAGTTAATTACTTTTCAGTAAAAAAACATGCTTATCCAAATCCTCATATGCCAGCTTTGGAAGAGGAAGGTTAGTCTGCTCTTACCAATGCACAGCTCTTCTCCCCAAAAGCTGAACATATGGGATAATGCAAATGGACTCAGCTGGTGACTCAGACAGTGTAGGATGACTGTAGAGCTGTGTTCCCTCATTCCCACTGCACAGGAGAGAAGAAATGACACATTAATGACACAAGTCTTGTCTCATGTAAGCTCATTTTCCTTAAATTTACAAGATGCTTAGCAGGTACATTGATTTCCTTTGGCATTGTGCCTCCAGAGGGGTGCAGATCTGTGTAGCATAGGTAGGCAATACCCAAACAGGCTGGATTGTTGCCCTCAAAGCAACAACCAAACCTGCATGTGGTCCCAGATTCTGGGCTGTGGCTCAGAGGGGAAGCCCTTGTTTCTGGACTCTTGGAGGTCATGCTGTGTGTGAAGCAAAGGGCTCCATATATGCCTTACTTAGGATGTAACTATTTTCCCAGCACATTTGCATTCACATTTATACAATTTTTTTAGCTCCTCCAGGTGGAGATGACATCAAGTTTCTAAATCTTCAAAGACTTTCAAATTCAATCCCAAGTATTTTATTTCAGGATCTATATCCCAAGGGCAGGACCAAGACATGCTGCCTGGAGGTCTGACAGCAGCATGCCAACACTGCCAATCTTAGCCATTCCCAGGCTGCTCTTGGTGAGTGTGTGAATTTCAGCTACACTCTGCAGAGACCCTGAGGTTGTGACTCCATCCTATCTGTGCTGCATGGATCACCTTGGGCCATGGGGGCCAAGAGCCCACTGCATCCACTGCATCCTCAAATTTCTGGGTTCTAGAGTTAGAGAGACTAGCAGTTAGAGCTGAAGAGCCTTTCTCTTTTATGGAGAAAATTTCATTTGATTTTCATCCAGAATCTGAACAAACATAATTTTGAAATATTAGTAGTATCACAGAATGAGATAACTGCTCTCTGCTGGGCTCCAGCCTGATCTCTAACCTATCAAATATATATCTAGCTTTGAATGAGATCCCCAAACTGACAGCAAGTAGAATTTTCCTCTTAATTTAAGCTTTGAATCAGATCTTTTGTAAATGTCTAGATTTTACCCATAGTGAAGTACTGGAGTAGTAGAAATCACAGAACGTTTTAATAATAAATGATAAAATATGAGCATGTCATTTCTCTTCTATATAGAACTTAAACAAATTTTAAAAGGAGATTTTTTTCCCCATCTCTATTACTCTTTGTAGTCTTAATCTGGATTGGTTCATTTTACAAAAAGGATACACAGCCATTGCTCTGTTTTTGCTAAGAAACTTTTGAGGAAGAATAAGCAGTCCTTACGGAATTACCTTTTAAAAGAAGCAAGGAGATGAAGAGGAGTGCCATTAAATATGAACATTGTGTTAGTGGAACTGCCAGACACCTTGAGATTGCTTCCCGTTCTGTGACTGGAATTGCAAGTAGCTTCCACGAAAAAAGAACCAAGCACCATGAACTGAAACAGATGACTGATAAATGTGCATTCCAATAAAATATTGAAGCAGTCAACATAGTCACTTGGAATACTCTAACTTTTAAGGAGCTGAGCAGGTGGCCAAAATGCACGGCATCCATCAGGTGCTGGCATGTAGTTATGTGTAGAGATACCAGTAAGTAGGTAGGATAAATTCACAGCTCACATCACCACCAGAAAGATTTTTCCCTCAAAATCTTTCACTTCCGATTGCCAAGACACTGTCTGCACTTCTCAAAGCACTGCAGCAGGAATGGGAAAAGAGCACAGAAATAAGCTGAGCTGCCAAAAGGGAAAGGTGGCTTCAGGTAAGCCCTGGCCAGCTCCCAGCACACCCGGCAGGCATGCAGTCAGCCTGCCTGACTGCATCCCCCGGCAGACCATATGCTTATTAACAAGGAAACTACAGAGAACAAAACACCAGCCATATGCTTGTCCTGTCCTGCTCTTGCCTCTGCTTAAGGTCCCAGTTAACTACAATGAACACTAATGTACATTGAGAGAGGGGGCAAAGAGGCTGTGCAGACACAGATACTAGTTCCCATTTTGTCTACAGCTGGCATCAGCAGCTCGTTGTACAGTCTACTGAGCTACAAGCCAGAGCCTCAGCAGTGACAGAGCTCTGTTTCACGTAGTACAGGAAGGCCACTGGAGACAAATTGGCTTCAAGGTTCCCACAAGCCAAACTTCTTGCAGTGTTTCAAGCAGCTACTACTGGCACATAATGCCTTTTACATATATAAGTGGGAATCCTTTTCAGTTCAGTTTTCATATTGTTGCTTAAAAGCATTTTTCTTCCCTTTGCCCATGTTTAGTTGAACTGAAACCAACTTAACAGGCTGTTGGACTAGATGTTCATTGTAGGTCCCTTCCAACTGGAAGTCCCTTCCAACTAGTCTAATCTATTCTGGTCCATTCTATACTAATTCTTAGTTCACCTTAAGCTACACTTTATGGATAATCACATGTATCTGTTCTGGGAGATACTCTCCTCCCACTCCTTACCTCCCTGTCTGCTACCTCTGGTGTTTGCACACAAGATGTCAATTCTATTCAAGACTTACCGATTTATGAGTTGCTCCCCCATCAGAGTGAAGAGGATTCCTAAATTTGATAAACCTATCTTCCTCTGCAGTGAATAAAGAATAATCCAATGGCTAAGACACAGGCTGGAATTCAGGGAAGATATTAAATTCCTTGCTCCTCTGCACTTTCCCATTCAGATCATGGCCAAGAAACCTCTGAAAGTGTGACACAAACTCCAAGTCTGACCCTTCTGGATGTCATTCCTCATTCACCTGGATGCTGCTGTCTGCATAGTTATCTCTGGGCACACAGAGCACTTGGAGTATCCAACTGAGTGTTCAACTGTAATTTTTGACAGACCCTCTATACACAGGGACCTAATTCTCTATTTAAAGAAAGGTGCACCCTTGCAGCACCATGGTCCTTGCACACTAAATCTGAACCAATTAAATCTGCACTGATCTAAGACTGTGCTGAGCCTCCTTTGCAAAGCAGGGCTAGGTAAAGCCACACAATAAGTGAGCTGTTCGTTTCACAGCAAACTGAACTTTTGCTATGAATTTCCATTGGGCAGAAGGTTTCAAAAAAATATAATTCTAGGTAAAGTTTAAAATCAAAGAATCAAAGTTCAAAACATGGCAAAAAGACAATAAATAAGAACATATTCTAAGACTATATTGCCAGCTTTAAACTCCAGTGAAATAGTACTACAGATGCTATAGTGAGAGAAGATGGTGATAAGATGAATTAGTCTAATCCATCAACACAAAAAGCTTGGGCAAAAAAAAAAGCACAAACCACAGTGTAGGTCCAAGAAATAGAAGAACTCTGTGTCCACAGGAAGGTAGGAGAATAAACCAAAGTGTGGGAAGAAAGAATTTTAAATGCCTGCATCCCAGTTCTCCTTTCTGTGGAAGAAGTTGTACCTGAAATAATGAATACACTCTGTCTTGTGGCGATGAGCAGCAGAGTGGAATTACAGATTTACAATGGAGGTGGAAAGCAGGTAGATGAATTGCAGGACTTTTTATTGCCAATTACAATTTCATGGCAGGGTTATTATTTATTAAATATAGAAGCAGCCAGTTGAATTCCAACTCTTAGGCTTAATTCCACTTATAAAAAGGCTGAAGAAATTACACAGAGCTAGACTAAAAGTCCTTTGCAGTAGCAGGCATGCTTATGCTGCCTTCACATGGATACACACACACAGAAATAAAAAAAGTCAGTGTATGGAAGGGGAACAAGTTACACCCCATTTACTTTTAAAAAAGCCTAAGGTAGAGTAAAATAAATGTACTGTGCTGCTATCATTACTGCATCTGAAGAACAGTTTGAACAGTGTAACTTCCTCAATTATTGAAGCTCCATTTTTTAGGATCTCCAGAAAAAGATACACATTACACACTGCTCTCTCATAGAAAACCTGTGTACAGACAGAAAAGAACCCCCGTGAAATATGTCCCAGGTCAGAACTGGTATGTGCAGGGAGAAGAATAAGATAACATTTGCTATAATATGCAATTGTGTCCCAGGTCATCTCCATTAAGGAGGATTTTGCATACATATATTTTTTCAGGCAGCAAAAGGGATGAGTTATTCAAACACCAGCAGCTTTGTGTCAGCACTTTGAATTCACTGGACTGCAAGGCAGCAGAAAGTAAAAGGGGCCAGAGAGAAAGGAAGAAATACTCACTAAAGAAACTGCCTGAGCTTCATCAGAGAGCTAACATAAAGTTAGGATATAACATAAAGTTTATCCTAACATAAAGTTAGGATAAAGTTTTTATACCTTTGTTCATGCTGATCTGTACCACTGCATATTAGCACAAGCAGGGTGTTTAATAACATATGTTGGCCAAAACAACAAATCGCATCTGGTATGCCATAAAACATATTTTTTCTTCTTTTTTTTAGTGTTAGAAAAATAATTTAAGAAGATCCTCCAGGAGCAAAATATATATATAAAATATGTATTAAATATATTTTTTATACAAAAAAATAGTCTTCTGCAGGCCAGCTCTTTTTAGACTAGAATACAGATGTAAATTAGTCTGGTGTGATTCAAAACTTCGTTTCTAAAATGCCATAGTCTTTTGCTAATATATTTTTTAGGCATACTTCTTTGGATATTATCTGGAGTTCTTTAGCAGTGCATTGATGTTTCTGATCACATTATGAAATGTATCTTCAGTAAAAATGTGGAAACGGACTGCTATCATTTCCATTTCTGTACAAATAAAACCATTTGATTACTGTTCCAGTCCAATGAAGAAGGAGTGAAATAGGACCGACTGACATGCTGACTTGAAAGTAGAAAAGACTATCCAAGGAAAAATGCAAAATTTAGCAACCAACTTAAGGTTGTGGATACAGTTGACATGAGTATTCACATCCCCTAGTGACCAAGCAGGCAGCAAATTGCAACTAGGCAATTAATCAGTCCAGTATTTTTATGTCCCCACATTTTAATGGACTGTTGTGTCTCTTGGATCATCAGCATTTCAATAAGGTGTACACAACGATGTGGATATCTTACACTAATGATTCTTTGCTCACCATTGTAAGTGTGAGTATAATGATACAAATCAGAGAAATGTGTAATAGATTGTTGTTTTCAGAAGGGGTATAATTACCCTCATGATTGCATTACACTCAGGCAACCCTCACGAGCTGGCCAGGGACAACTGCTCCATTTGCAGTAAGTTATGGACCAGCAGCGCCAGATTTTCATGGAGATAAATACTGTGCCCATGCATGTGGGCTGTTGAGCTGGCTTGCTGACTACATTTGGGAGTAAGCTATCAATTTTTTTCACATTAGTGATTATATGCTTATATGTGTAAGCAGAGGTGATTTACTGCCTATACAGACAAAACAACATCTCCTTTAGTTAGGCGAGAAATTTCTAGTCCTTGTCCAAACATACTTCTGGAGCAGGTAATATTGTTCTTGTAATAAAGCTATAAAGGATAAAATAATAAATATCATCTAGGAAGCAGGAGTACGAAAAGTTTCAAGTGTTTCTAACAGTGGTGTGGGCGGAATATATGAAACAGCAAATACAATAACTAATTTGTTAAAGTCATTAGAAACAAGCCAGAAATCAGTGTGGGAGACATTTGTTGTGCCTGCCGCCCAGAGCTAAGTCTTCAGAACTTTTATAAAGATCAAAATTGTTGAAGTGTTCCTTCAATTTTCTCTTTGGAACAGAAAGAAAATTTGAAGAGAAAAAAAAATATTGTTATGCATCCACATATATCAAGCCAGTGAGAGATTAAATGAAAGAAAAGGAAAACATCTCCACACTTGAAGCATTCAGAGCTTTTGTAGCACAATTTGCTTCAGGAAGAAATAATGTTTTCTGTGGTTATGAACAAGCAAAAAATTCGAGACTATATGTACTGCTCCTTGGGGATTAGATGAGGATTTAATATCTTTCTCAGAGAAAGGATTAATTAAAGACTGTCTTCTTTGGGAAAGTGATGAGCAGAATAATATCATATGCATATAGAACTTTTGATTTATTTCTCTACAGAAATAAAATGTATTTGATGATTTCTCATTTCACATACTTCTCTTCACAAATAGGGATAATTTTAAATTTTTATTCATAGGAGTTGCTGAAGGGGTTTTAACATGCTTTCAAATGTCAAAAAAAAAAAGGAATCATGGGAGTCTCCTTTAGAAAACTGATAATCTACTGCTAGGAGCTGAGGAAATACTGCTTAAACATCACTAAGAATCTGTCTTTTCATTACATTTTTTCCCCATGCTTAAGTGAATTAGGTCAGAAATTGGTTAGGAAGTCGACTGGCTAGTGGTAGACCTAATAGCATTTTTCATTTCAGTGATCATCTTGTGAAAAGTTTTACTATTCTTTCCGTGAAATTTGATTGTCATCAAAAAGCTGAAGAGTCCACACAAGCAATTGTTTTTTATTTATTTGCAGACCTTAGCAGCTGGTGTTTTAGAGAACTCTAAATCCAACTAATCTGGCCCTGCCTCAGGGGGTGAAAGTCTGGAAATGTCTTTCACCACCTTCTCTAAGGAATGACACAAGTTAGAGCATCTCACAGAAAACCTGCTGGTGCCTGGCCCCCTCCGTTCGCTTTCTCTCTACAAAGCGGCAATCCGTGACAGTTGCAGAAAAAAAAAGAATTTAAAAATCATCCAATATTTGTTTTGTGATAGAAATGCCAGCCAACATGTCTGAGTTCCCTCCAATACTGATATGAAAGAAATAGATATTTCACTGAACAAATGTAATTTTAAAAAAGACTAAAAATGTTCATTTTAAGCCATCAACACAAAAAAAATTATGGTTAACCTTTTTGTCAAAACTATTTGACCCCAAAGTAAGTAATTTTACTCAAAACAAACAAGCATTTTTGTGAAGATCATGTTATAAGAATAATTTTTTATTATGCTTGTAATTATAATTCTTTTTTACTACTCTTGTAACACCTTCCCATTTATGAGGAGTTCAACGCCAGAAATCCTTAAACTGTGCCACTTTTCTAATGAAATATCTGGCAAGTTTTACACATAAATTTATACATACTTACATACATATATAGAATCAGTAGAAATTTAAATGGCTCAGGCCAAATTTCAGAGCTTACCGCTCTGAAAATGACACACAGTGAATGGATAGAGGAAAGTAGAAGGGTAGGAAGGGAAGAAGCAATGAATGGCAATCTGAGATTAGGATCTAAAGAAGCAATCAAGAACAAAGGCTCTACTGGAGAACTTCACAAACGTTCATGTACAGCTTCCGCCTATTAAAGCCTGGAACCCCAAGTGGATTTTTCGCTTTATATTTGTCTCATTTCTTCAGTTTCAAAATGCAAGATGTTTAAAGGCTTGACAAATTCTGCTACCCTTTTCAATGAGCACTTCTGTCCCTTGCTCAGGTGGACAAGATCTCTGTCCTGCAGTACAGCATGGGTATGATCAAAAGAAGCAAGTGATATTCCTTCTGGTGAGCACACTTGAGTAATCACCAAATACTTAGTACACCAGGGAACAGCATCTCTTGGATGGAGTAGAGTACAGTATTGAATGATCTGGTCTACTATTTAAACATGGCTCAACTTCAAGGACTATTTTTGCCTGAACCTCATAAGGCAATCTTAGCCCATATGTTTATTATAGATCTCTTCCAAGGAGCTCAAGAAAGGATCGATGGCCTGCAATTTTACAGTCACTGCATGGTCCTGTAAGATAAATATGGATTAACTGTCCTGGATTAAATATTTAATGTAATAAAATGCTTTTTTAAAGGTATGGAAGTGTGACTTAGTCCTGCATTTTAATTATACTTAAAAAGAGTCATGTCAGCATCTAACTTGTTCTATTCAAATCCCAACATGCTCTGAAGATAAATCTCTTCTGTTTGAAGAAGGTTAAGATAGTCAAGGGAGAAGATCAAATAATTAGGCACAGGTGAATTTAAAATCACTGTTCCAGGCTGTCAAATAAATTAGAGTTCAAAGACTGAACAGTAAATTATACATAGGTATAATATATATGTACAATTTCTCATTTCATTTTTGTAATTGGAAAAAAAATAAAAGAATGTATGTTTTATTAATTCATCCCAGACCCTCTAGATATTCAGTCTTAGGTCAGTAATTACATTAAATAAGTTATAGTGAAATCTTTGTGGTACCTTCCAAAATTTCATATGAGCTTGTATCACATCATAGCATATCCAGAGCTTAGCCTAGCTAAGATGGGGTATCACCTTCTATACCTTTTCTCCTATGCTACTTTTTGAAATTATGTTAATGAGCTATGAGGAGAGGAGGTGTGAGCTCACTCATGCAGTGAAATGAAACTGAAAATTGAAAATTTGAGCTTTGTTGCTCAGGTGTTTTTTTTAGTTTAATTAAATGTAGATGAAACTATACTGTTTCAAGACTTGCAAAATGAAGAAAATTAAATATTCCACAGGAAAGTGCTGAAGTTGTAATTTCTCTGACCATTTATTTTAGCTGCAACTCTTTGCTAAGTTGAAGGCTACTTGTGAAAGCAAAAAGCTGTTAAGTTTTTACCACATTGGCCTCTTACTGGTTCCTAGTGGTTTGCCTGCAGTTGAACTCAGATCTTCACTGTGTGGCATTGCTTAGGAGCAGCACCCTTCAGCTCAGGTCAGAAGTAGAATATTTTTCCTCCTCTCCTCTGTTCCTGGTATCAGCCAAGCTGATGGGTAAGAAGAGCTGAATAACATAGAGGGGAGCATCCTCCTGCCTTTCTCACCTCTGCTCAGCTCCTTTGCTCACAGAGTAAAAGGGCTTACCTCAAGTCCTGGGTGTTATCTAACAGGTTCAAGTTTTCCAGGAGCACAGTCATGCAAGGTTAGGGACATAGTTCTAGTGGCAGACAGGTTAAGGTTTTTGACCACCACCTGCAGCATCAACATAGTGCCTGAGTTTTCAAGTGTTTTTTTATAGCACAGACCATTAGCCACAGAATGTCCCTCCTGAATGCTATAAAGTGGATAAATAACGACTTCAGATGTCAGTGGTTTCTGTGCCTTCACTGCTGCCTTTAAAATGGAAGAGCGAACCCGACAATTTAACACCAGCAATTAAAATGAAAGAGGTGAGCAACAGTTAATTTCACAGCATGAAGAACCATGAAAGCCACCTAAGGCAATACTTTGCTAGTGGAGCCAGGTTATGAAGTGACTGCACTGCCAGAGTGGCCATGTCCTGGTGATGTACTTAACTCCATAATGACACCTCATTAATGAACACATTTGCTTTTGATTGCTGATGGCAGAGTTTCAGCTGCAGCAGGGCGGACTCTCTGGGAACAGGGAACTTGCTTGTGGGTCCGAGCAAACCAAATCCACTCATGAAGGTGAATTGCCAAGCTTGCCCTGGTACATCCTGTACATCTGTGCAGTGGGGAAAATGGCTGTACGTGACTAGTGTGACTTTAAAACAAATCATCACACCTCTTGACACCCACCTTTCTCCTAGAAACCAAAGCAAATTTGAATTTTTTTCCCCATCTCACAGTGAAAGCTCAGTTTGATCCCCAAC
This sequence comes from Neopelma chrysocephalum, assembly GCF_003984885.1. NCBI lineage: Eukaryota > Metazoa > Chordata > Aves > Passeriformes > Pipridae > Neopelma > Neopelma chrysocephalum. The sequence goes on along the minus strand of NW_020897695.1, from coordinate 14,593,309 downwards.
TTGAAAAGACAAGATTAAATTTCAATTCTCCCATAATTATATTAAAAAAAATCAATAGCCACAGTTGTTCTGTGGCCTGCCTTTATTGTAAAGTACATCGATGCTACTAAAACCAGTGACTTTCCCAGAAGCCCATTGCCTCAATCAGGTAAAAGAAACCTTAGATACGGCAGCTTGCAAGAAGCTGATCAGATTCTAGCATTTTGCAGCATTGTGATGCTTTTTTTACCTCCAAATAGTTTTCCAAAAACGACTTCAACTCCACTTATTCTCTGAAAATAAAGCACACAGTACAGACTTTAAAAGGCAGAAATCAGATGCTGCCTCTGTGTGAGGCATCATACTTGTTTCCAAACTCAGGTGAAAGTTTGAGGACAAAGCCAGCATACAAAAATTAGCTAAACTTTTATAAGTTGCCTTGAAAAGTTAATAGAGGCTTGACAGAGCATCAGTGACAGCAGGAAGAGCAGGTACTCCATGAGTTTTACTTCAAGAACCTGTGAAAAAGACAAATGAAAACTAACTATGCTGATGTTTAAAATTCAGCAACAGCACTCATATAGTCAGACCCCAGCACCTCCACCAGGAGCCCTATGTGCTGCCCATTGGAACTTAGAAGAAAATTCCCTACAGATGCAGAAGGCAGCAGGATGGATTTCTCAAGTCTTGCCCACACAGTTCCAGCAGAAAGTTGGAGGAAGGACACAGGTGACAAATTACATAAAGCTCACCACAGTATTAGTCACACTACTGCACAGCTAGTTCTTCCATATCATTGAATTTTACACTGTCTCATATTCATGGGCATACCTACACCTTCAAGTATTCCCAGCTGCTGCATAGGCACATTTCATTATCCTACCCTGACACGGAGGAAGATAAAAAGCAGGATTTCTAGCTCATGAAAAGTTTCTTCCCTTCACTCCCAAAGTCCCTATTCTTCCACTTCATGTTTTCAAACCTTGTACAAATTGACAAGCCAAAGGTCTGAAGGGCTCTTCACTGAGCAGCTGTCTGTTCAGAGCAAAAAGTTAATGAGCTTTCGATTTCCTAAACTCAAACAGACACTATAAGGTCTGGTATGGTTCTGCAGGAACTACCTGGGATTCAGAAAACACACACTAAGCCTGATATGAGTGATATCCAACACTTCAAATAAATCAGTGCCTTTTGATAAAAGAGAATCCTACCTCCTCCTTTACCAGCAGCTGTTTTAAGTTCTGCCTGTCCATGAGTGATGATCCTTTTTACCGTCCATAAGATGTCAATGCCATAAAAGGCAGTGTCTCCTTAATCAGGGGTTTGATGCCAACATCTGCTCATCTATAGCTCCTACTCAGTACAGTCTTAAACCAACTTTGTTGATGTGATTATGAACTCAGAAGAGAACGTAGGCTTTGCACTGCTATTCTCCATCACCCTATTTGACACCCAGCTAGCAGAGCAGATAGTGCTGATTTTGGAATGTAAGTTCCATATATATTGTGCCAGAAGAGATAGGTGCTTAGAGCAAATATCTTAAAAATCAACAAGTAGAATGACAGAACACTTGAGCTAATTAAGAGGAAATAGAGCACTGCTTAAACCCCAGCTCTGTTTACAAATTAAGTATTCTCAGCTGCAAGAAACTTAAAATTTACAGCTGCTCCTCTAGGTGTAAGTAGGCATCACAGCATTAACATACAGTAAGATGAGTTCTCCATCCAGAAATGTAATAGTCAGGAGCAAAGCAAGACAAGCCCACCATCTCTTCAGTAAACTGTCCAAACTTTCAAAGTTTTGTGTTTTGTTTTTTTTTTTTACTTTAAAAGCATTTGCAACTCTAAAACAACTGCCCTCTTCAGTGTTTTCAAAGAGCTATTGCAACCATCATTATTCAATAACACCTCTTGCCTTAGCAAAAGAGGAAAAAATAATGCTAGTGAACAGAAGATATATGATATATAATATGAACATTATTAAGTACCTTATTTAAGAATTAATCTTTAACCTTCACAAACATAGTGACAACATACAATGATATTTCCTGGAGGCAACTCTTTTTTCATCCTCACACAACAGCATTATTTATAGCAGCAGTGCACATCTGAACAACAAAGGAGAGGAAAAGGTAGAGATGAAAGATGTATTGTAACAAGCAATAAATCAGGCAGCACTGAATCACTGAATGCTAAAGAAAAGGAAGCTATCTGAAAATAACATTGTGATTTAGCAAAAGTCCTTTAAAATGTGCTTAATGTACATATTTGTTTCTTAGTGAAGCAGTGAAATCAAAGCTTTTATTCAGAATTAAATATGTTCTTAACTGCTCTGCAAAATCAGGATCTAAAGGAGGATGACATTTATGGTATTTCCATCCAAGTCTACAGGATAAACAATGTTTTCAGGGAAATTCATAAAGCCATCAAACACATTGGCACATCTCAGTTGATAACAACAAATATCACTGACAAAATAAACTCTATTAGCATTCTTTTCAGATTGCATAAGTGGTGTTCCTGTAAGAATTCATTTTTCACCTTCCACCAAAGTGCTTTTGCTCATGAAAAACTGCTTTAGGAGACTTAAATATATCTAAGAGCTGTTACAGATAAACCTTTCTTCTTTACCCGTCATTTTCATACCTTTCTAGGGCAACAATTCAAAACAGTCAGGTATGAAACATTGAATTTATATCCTTGGTCTCTACCTTTGCAGATTGCCTGTGGTTTTCATATGTGTGGAATTCTTTAATTTGTGTATATTTGTGTTTGTGCATGCATATGTATTAACTTAAATAACACTTTAAACATTTTTCTAAAGAATTCTCCATAATCATCACTTTTATTTGAAAAGTTCTGTTCATCAAGCCACTGGGATAGAGTCTTTACAATTTCTAGCACAATTATTTAATACAAAGAATTACTTTTTCACTGTTTTAAAATAAAAACCTGTAATAGTAAAAATGATTAAAAGTTTAGGGCATGCAGCCTATTACATGAAAGAACAGTTTAATCTGCAGAGAAAATGAATGAAGAAAGACATGGAACCAGTCTTCAAATTCATCAGCATGGGATGGGACGAGACATGATGGACATAAATTGCAGCAAGGATTTTAAGGTGGACATTAGGAGCAAAAAAAGTTCTCTCGTTACAAGGCAATGGAAATCCCTGGGATAGGTTGCCTGGAGATGTAATGTAAGCCTATCCCAGGGGGTTTTCTAGTTTGGTTAGTGAAACACCCATGAAGAAGGTTTTAGGAATAAATTTATCTTGCCACAAGGGTAGTAGACAGATCTCTTGACATGCTTTTCATCTGTTCTTTGTGGGATTTTTTCTAATTCCATTATAAAAGTTAAGTAGAAAGTATTAGAGAAAGGAGAACAGAAGAGAAATCATAGTTTCTCTTTGCCAGACTGAAGAGACAGATGCTACATTGTTCTTATATGGTTGTGGCTCTTCAATTTGCTCACATTTTTATCACCTCAGCGGTAGGAATCAGCTGCCCAGATGCCCTGAAGTCTATAAACCACCCCACAGGGCTGGCACTGTCTGAGGCATTTCCCACAGATAACTTGACAAATGTCTGCAGTCAATAGGTAATTTCCATTTATTAAGATAAATGCAAATGCACCTCCTCTCTCTTAGTGGAAGTTTGCTCTCTGCTCAAGAAAGACCTTAAATTCCATTGCCATTTTCATATAAATACACGCTTTAGCTTAGCAAAACTAGGTCTTGCTGTTGGTCTTTGGTGATGTAAGGTAATATATCTGACTGTGGGAAGCAATCTTTGATATAGAGAGTATCCTCATTCATTAAATTAGTTTCATCCTGAGTCTATAAAAATGTGACAGCGTCTTAGCAGTGAAAGCCATTTGACTCATACTCTCTCTTTAAATACTGAGAATCCCAAGAGCTGCAGAGGTCAGCATCGAAATATGAGTCATAAAATGAGTTTCAAACTCAGCTATGTAATGAATCTGAGCATATAGCCTCCTTTGCACAAAAATAAGGCAGAACTCTATGAATTAAATGAGAAATAGCCAGAAGTAGAAAATGTTTTCTAGTCTTTGATGTTTCACTGGTCTTTTTCAGTTTGAAGACCACATAAAAATTTTCCAGTGAAGCTGTGTACTGTCTTCAGTGAATTTAAGCCACTGCTGATAGCTTTGCTTTGCTTAGTACTCCCACCAATCCCTTAGAAGTTGAAGAACACAGGCATATGTGAAATCCCTGAATCCAATAAAGTTTAAAAGGGAATAAAAATTATGTTCTTCACAAGCCTGCCTGAAAATGTTTGCATTTACCTTGCAATTCATTGCAATTAAGGAAAGAGCACCCAGCTTTGCGTAAGTAATCTAAAATTAACAACCTTTTCCCCTCAAAGACATGATACCTAAGGATACAAGAACATGAGTATTTCAGAGCAGAATTAGGCTCCAGATAAGGTTTCTGTTGGCAGCTTTTCCAATTTCTTCATACTAAATTAATTTCAGAAGGCTTTTAGGCTGCTATTCCAATATCAGCTGATGTCAGTGATATTGATACTGATATTAACGAGGAATAAAGACCAATAATTGCAGGTTTATCATGTTTTCACTTGTCTATGAACAATTAGCTAACGACCGATAAATTCTGGGCAATTTTGCACATCTGGTCTATGGTAGGAACTTCTTAAGTCAATTTATTCCAGCTGCAATTACAATTAGCCCAATGTTAAAATTATTTCAGTAAAGTTTGCTTAATTCAGTGTGCAAATCTGTAGGACTTTGGCCACCAAATTCTCCAGCCTTGTCTGCAACCCTGGAAAGAATCCAACAGAGCATTCAAAAGAGCTTTTGCAATGAGCAGAAAGGTCCACACTTCAACTAACAAACATTACCTCTCCACCAGTTGGTGCTTTGATCAGTCCATTACACTGATGCTACAAAAGTGATGTAAAACACAGCCAGGACCACACGGTAGCTGCTTTTACATGCTCTGAACAGCTGCACAAAACAACACACTGCAAAGAGAAGACAATGAGATTTGCTGTATCCTCCTCTGGGGCTTTTAACCACCCATTTATTATTTATGCCAAGCTGTAAAAATTATCTGTGTTTGACAGTTCTGACTGGATTGAAATTATCTAGGTGAATTGACACTGGTCTTAGCAGTTGACCTTCCTGCAAGTGGGACACACCTGATGCATTGGATTTTAATTTAAAAAATAGTGTTCTATTTTTCCAGTAAGAAAAATGTTACAACAATTTTCCTCAGCTATATCTCAGGATACATTTTAAATATGGTGCCATTTTATTTAAATGTCACAACTATGTACACATTTGACAGCTTTCATCCAGAAGCAGCACAGAAATATTAGAGATCATCATAGAACTATTTAATTTTCAGAGGGAATATTGTTGATAGCAAAAATACGAGCTACTAGTCCCTATTTATTGAATTTCTCTGTCTTGCACTGAAAGGGACGCGCTTTCCTAACCCCTCTTCCCTCTTTAGCGATTCACTTCAAATTTACGCAACTTAGAGTTTTTCCGTTCATGTATTGTCAAAATCTAAACAGAACAAACGTCCAGGTTCATATCCAAACTGTAAATTCTATTCTCAAAGCCTCCATCTTTCAACATGTTTTATGCTGCAGCAAATCATTTTCATAACCACTTCCTTTCCTCCTTCTAAAACAAGATATTTTAATCCATTGCACCATCTAGGTCTTTTTAAGTAAACTGCCTCATCCGTCTTCTGGGTCTTTTCATGGGTAGGGATTGAATATGTTTCTGTTTGCTCTTTTTTATCTATATCTTGTAGGAGATCTAGAATAAAAACATGAATTATCTTCTAACAACAACAAAAAAAATAAAGGGCCTTCTGAAACATATGGAAAACTTCCCACCAAATTCAGTAAGATGACAATTTCATTCTTAAAAAAACAGTGTATTTTCTGGTGCTGGCTCATGGATATGGTTTTAGACACATATGGATACCTTTTTTTCAGTAGGATTTAGACATGTATATCCTTCTTCATGTCTCCATGTACATACTATTTGAATTTAAACCAGTAATAGACTCTGGTCAGAAAAATATTAATTTACCATGCAATAAACGAAACAAAACCCACCACTAAAATATTTGGAAGCACCATTTAATACTAGTTAATGTACTGTTTACAGAAACAACTGTGTGTGTCACAACTTCCTTCTCCTACCCCCACCTAGTACAATTACTGCGCATTACTGACATAACACTTTCTTTGTTGATACAGGGAATCCCTTCTTTCTGTACTTGGACAGATGTGAAAAGCATCCTTATTAACTGAGCTGCTACTTCACTTCCTTTTTGTAAGGGTGATCATATGTTCTGGAGCTCCTTAAAGACTTTTATATGCTGGAGCATTGGCATCCATTATCCTTAGCGTGAGGACCTCGCTGCCACCGTCCAAGCTTGCTCAGCCCTGGCAGATGAACCTTAGGATTAAAGGGTGGGTTCAGTTCCGCGCATACTGTGTCTCACCTAAAAAATCCATTGCGCAGGCCTGAAGGCCTTACCCACATTTGCAAAGCCCTGTAGCGACATCTTCTTTAGCCACCAGCGCGCTTGTAACAAACGTGGGTAGATCCCTCCTCAAATCTTCATTCATGAAGCCTAGCCATGAGTACAGCCCACACTGAAATATCTTGGCATGTACATCAGAAAGTCCTAACTCTTAACCCTTTGCCCTGCCATATTGTCATTGTTATACAGTTGCTAGTGGCCAAAGAGAGTTTTCCACAAGAACACTACAAGTAGGCAGATACAGTTTTTTGATGAGGGAAAGACAACTTAGGTAGTATTTTCATTTTCCAGAACTGACATCAATTTTACAAGCAGCAGACCTCTTCATCAAAGATCTTTTATTTGCCACAAACAATAACAGAATAACACTGTTTTTACATCATCAGCATATTGTGTAACTTTTTGGTGGTGTGCACTTGCCATCATAATAAGTCATCATCCAATTACGAACTATCATATATGAGAAATTAAAAAAAAAGGAAAAAGAAAAACATTTGAGTATTTTTATAACACTGTTTAAGTTGTTTTTATTTCACAATAGATTTTTGCACATTCCTGACAATTTTTCTCAGCCTATCTTTGTAGTTAGTGTAGAACTGTTCACACTTACCTTTCCCAAAGAACAAGATGTACTGTTATTCAGCTTCCATTTTCCTATTTTGTTCTCTTTTCCTTCCTGAGAAGTCCGGCAGAGAGTAAGAAAGAGCACAGTGAAAACAGTATTGTCAGAAAAAGGCACTGTATTTTAAAAATAGAATGGCATTTTTCCCAATAATTCAAAAGCTATCTAGTCATAACTTTAAAATTTAATCTAATTCTAACATCATAAAGCATCATCTTTCCAGTAATTTTCCTAATCAGTCTCTTTCTTTAGAAGTTTAGAACAGGAAAGCAATTTTAAGGTAAACCTATATAGCAATACTTTTCTGCAGCAAAGAAGCAAAAAATACCCATATGGATTCTGTCTAATTACATGATATTTTCAATATTTTCAAACAGAGGTTTGTTTCAACAGCTGTCTTAGGTTAAGAACATATTCAAGAAGCACCTAAGAAGCACCTTTCACTGTCAGGTTCTTACTGTTATACTAGTTTTGGAGGCATTTTGTTTTCCCATTCTTTTCTCTTTCTCACTGTATACCTGATTCACTTGGGGGGGGAAGGTTTTTTTAACTAATGTTTCACAGCAATTATCTTGTTCCTATTATTTTATTTACAGAGCATCTTCATAAACTCAAGCACCCAGAATTTAACAACAAATATTCATTCTCTGTTTGGAGGAAAAAAAAAAAAGGAGTTGATTTTCTAAGTTAAACTGACATACTCAACTTCCCTATGGGTAAAGCAAGCAAAACTTGGAAAACTCTGATTCTTCTGTCCCTCAGATTGAATCATGAGATTTCTGTTTTCTTAAGTGGTTTGCTCAGTCCTTCTTCTAACAAAAGGCAGTAAGTTTTCTTGAATGAGTAATAGGAATGACATTCAGAAAGCTTCAACTGAGTAGCCTTGGCATTGTAACTTTGGCTCAGTGTAATTGTAGAGCTCTAGACCTTGGCTGATTAAAAGTTGGTCTTCTTATGAAATGTTTAAGATATATGCAGAGCATTCAAGTTGCACTGTATTGTAATGCAAATTTAGCTTAGTTAATTATAATGGAACAATGTTTTATTAAACTGCTACATAGTCTCATTTTGCAAAGCAAATGCAAAATAAATGTTTTGTCATGATTCTCTCCTTTTCCATTTCCTCCAAATCCACTGCTATAAGATAATCTGTCCATATGTATCTTCTTTATATGTTTGCTCATGCAATGGCACAAGAGAGAAAAGCTAATGCTCTGCACTCCTTGCTGTGTTTCAACGGCAGTTCTCCTCCTCTTTCAAATTGCAATTCTATGAAATATTTTTCAAATGTTTTCAAAGAGGGATTGTTTGAGAGGCAAGATGTCACTTCTCTTTCTTGTGTGGAAGCTTTTTGGGTGTTTATTTTCTCTGTGCACTCATCTTGAACTTCTGTCATGGACACCCTCAACTACTCTAATTGTCACTGCTTAAAGTTCCTGAATTTTATCTCCTCTTCTATTTAAGGGGACGTGTTTTTAACACAGCCCTAAATGCCACACTGAACAAATCTGAGGTGTCTGATGCAACTTACTTGTCCTTTCAAGAAGTCCTTTCCCACCAAGGGCAGAGAGGCAGAAGGGCACATCATTGCAACGTCTTTCCTGGGACTATTTCTAAACAGTCTGCTCAGAGACTATTCTGACAGGACTTGTGGCCCACGGGAGACCCACCAAGCTGAAGCAGTTTATTCCTGAAGAACAGGACCCTCTGGAAAAGATCCATGATGGAGCATTTCTTGAAGCTCTGCAGCCCGTGGGAAGGACCCACATTGATGACGGTCTGTCTCCTATAGGTGGAATCCTAGATGAAGTAGGGGAAATGTGTGAGGAGGAAGAAGAAGTGGAAAGAAGGGCTATCAACAGACCACAACCCCCATTCCCCATCTCCATGTGACAACTGGGGAGCAGGGGAGGTGGTGGAAGAGTCAGGAGTGAAGTTGAGATTGAGAAGAGTGAGGTGGGGAGTGGGGGGAAGGTGGTTGTATTTAATTTCTCATTATTCTTCTCTGTTATTAATTGGCAATAAAGTAAATTACAATTCCCCAAATTGAGTCTGTTCTACCTGGGACAATGATTGGTAAGTGATCTCCTTGTCCTTATCTCAACCCATAAGTTTTTCATCATATTTTCTCCTTCTGCTGAGGGTGGGGAATAAGTGGGCAGCTTGATGGGCAACTGACAGCCAGACAAGGTCAACCCACCACAGGTAGAGAGAGGAGTGAAGGGTTGGTGAAGGGATCCTGCTTCACCTGCTTTCCTCTGCAGATGCATGGAACTCCTTTTCTCCTTTTTGCTCTGAGCAGTCGCTGGTAATGGTGAGTCTTTTAAAACTTAGCTTGCTTGAGCTTGCTTGCTGTTCATTTCTTTAGGCAATGAATTAAAAAATATACAATCTAAGCAAATTAATCTGAAATAAAAAAGGGAAAATTCATTGAACAAACCTTTTGAACAAACTGGTAAAGATCAGCTATTCCTAATTAGTGTTCTTTATTTTTTCTGGTTTTGTAACTTTCTTTATACACCTACAAGTGTCTCTTAACACCAAGAGAAACATTAGCCTCCCCACCTGCTCTAGAAAGGACAAGTTCCTGTAAGGCTACAAAAGCACATCAAACATCAGTTCCACCCTGAGAGAATTTGTGTAACTCAGTGCCTTGAGTGTCTCTCTGCAGAGAGACATTATAAGCCCAGATATGCTAAGCACTTCATGTCCTTGAAAGAAAAGGAAGGGTCCTCCCTGTGTTATGACAAGTATTTTTGGAAAAGAAAGATAGTTAAAATAATCTTTAATTTTGTGAGAAGAATCTGCACCTAAATTTTACATTTGGTAGAAGCCACAGATATGACCTCTGTCTCACATACTGGCCTGCATGATTGAATGGATGCAAGCTGGACCAGCCAGGAGGTGTGGTGCATTCTTACTTAATATGTGTTACTGTTGCCAAGTGACATAAATTCAGTGCAACAGTCAAATACTGCCATAAGTCAACAGCTCCCCGCCAGCTAGCCATCAATCTTGAAATGAGTTGCTAAGATGCAAACATAACCTTTTCATCATTTGTCTGCAATGGAGTACAGTTTTATCCATCCTATTTTCCTATATTTCTTTCTTTTCCCACCATACTATGGCAAAAATATTTGCTGTTTGTCATAATTTCTTTAACAAGAAATTGTGGTCTGTCATCATTTCAAATCAACAGTTACTCCTCTCAGTCCAATGTTTTGGCATACTGCTTCCTAATTAGCTGGTTGAACCTGGAGTCTGGACTTCAAAGAGTTTCCTTCCTTCTCCTGCTACAGTCTACCAAACTGGTTGTCCTCACAGGATCCAAGGCAGTGCAAGCTTTGAGTCTCAGGTGGTCAGAGAGAAAACATCTCTACAGTCCCCAGTGCACAATTAAGATGGAAGCAGGAGGACAAGATGTCCTCCTAGTATGCAAAGATCTGCAGCTTTTCAACCTAAGGTTCATAAGCAAGCCCAGATTTAAAAAAAAAAAATAATGAAGAAAATGGAAACCCAAAATCCTTTCTGACTGTGCTGATTTTGGCTGGGGTAGAGTTAATTTTGTTTACATTGCCTAGTATGGGGCTGTGTTTTGGATTTTTGCTGAACACAGTGTTGATAATACAGCAATTTTCCCATTATTGCTGAGCAGTGCTTACACAGAGCCAAGGCCTCTTCTGCTTTTTGTGCTACCATTATGGCAAGGAAGTTGGGAGTGCATGGAAGGCTGGGAGGAGACACAGTCGGGACAGGTGACCGAAATTGACCAAAGGGATATTCCAGACCATATGACATCATCCTCAGTATACAAAGTGTGGAGAAGAAGGAGGAAGTGGAATGGAGTGATGCATTTGTCTTCTCAACTCACTGTTATGTGTGATGGGCCCCTGCTCTCCTGGAGATGGCTGACCATGGGAAGCAATGAATGAATTCATTGTTTTGCTTTGCATGCATGCAGAATTTTTGCTTTCCCTATTAAACTGCCTTTATCTCAATCCATGAATTTTCCAGCTTTTACCATTAGGATTCTCTCCCCGATCCTGCTAGTGGGGCACTGAGGAGCGGCTGGGAGGGGGGGTTGGTTGCTGGTTGGGGTTAAATCACAAAACACATGCCCTTTGGACATGATCAAGCAAAGAACTTACATGTATGGAATCTCAAAATACACAAAGCCCCATTGACTTCAACGAAAATGTAAAGACATGTTTATGCACCTTGACAGGGCAAGGCCTTTTTGAAAGTTATGCAAAGTTAGTTAAATGCTCTGAGAGCTTTGTATGGTGACACTATGTAAGTGCAGGCCACAGGGGACATCTTACAGCTACTGAAGTCAGTGACACAAACTCTTTCTATTGGACAGCAACAGATGCCAGGATGTCTTGAGCCAGGATATCCAGAGGCTGGGGTTATAAAATTAGGCTCAGCCTTTCAGCATGGAGGAAAGAGTTCAATCATTTATTTGGGTTTAACTCAGGCTTTAGTTAATTCATATTTATGGATTCAGGTTCAGTCCTATTCAACCAACAGAGATGGAACTTAAAATGTTTACTCAGTGTTTACAAATCATTATCCTGCAAAATAATTTACTCAATACTCTTAGGACTTGAAACTTTAAAATATTTTTAAATTTCACTATTTGACTATTTTCAAATTTCACTAACTATGAGACTTTTGCATACTTGAGAAATTCATAAATGAAATAAGGAACCTGATACAACATAATTTTTATTTGCTCAGTTTTTTTATCCCACAAAAAGACTGGCAACACTGGGTGCCAGCAATTCGTACTTAAATAGCTGGACTACACAGAACAATTTTTGCTAGTTGATAGAGGCAATCACATCATTTTAGTGATGGCCTCAGAGACTTAGTGTAGCTTCTTGCTTGTTGAGACTTGGTTCATCTGCAATGCATTGGTCAGATTCTTTTTCAGAGCATTCCTCCATCCAGATCTCTGTATACAGTTAATGAAACCTTAAAACTGGAAGAAAGAAATTCAAGTTCTTTGTCTGTACTTTCAAGGTCAGGTGTGTTTGACTCTGTGATGCCATTTTTTTTTTCTGAACAAAAGATATTTCTCTTCATTTATGTGTATATTAGACAAAACTTTGTGCTACCATTGGTCAAATTTGAGGACTATAAGTGACCACTATACATATCCGATGAAATGCATATGTTCATAGACTGTCTGCTCTTTATCTTTTCTTCAATGACATTTATAAAGCTTCAGAAGAAGAAAATCCCCAAAGGCTATAGCTGATCTTTTAATAAATTACCATGAGGTTCCCCATAGCACATAGACTCTCACATCAGACAGTCTTTGCTCTTGTCTTAGCAGGCCTCAGCACTATCTATAATTCCTTCAGTGGTATCCCATGCTCATTCCTTTTCAGGGTATGTACTTCAGGTCATTTTATGTGGCAGTCAGGTGTTTTACAAGGTGGAAGAAGTCCACGGGTTCAAAATATTGCTTAAACATACTTTAATGTTACTCAGTAGGACAAACTAAGAGGGGTTTTAGCTTACTATTCTAAAAACCAAAACCTGTGTAATCACACTGTACATCTTTCCAGTTCTTAACTTTTTAGTCCACTGGCAGCTTCCCACATATGGCAGAGTGCTGGACGTGTCCAAGATATAAATATGTTACAACTTCATGAACAACAGCCATAGAAAGCACTGGTGTCTCTACAGAGGTCCGACAAAGGAGAATGTTTTTTTTCTTCTGGAATGGTTTTCCATGTTCCTGGGCAACAAGAGGCCACCCAAAATATATACACAGGCGTGCACACACAGAAGCCACCAAAATGTATGGTACACCAAACCACCAAACTGCATGAACTATCTATTGCACATGGTTGCTTCTGCCCAGCCAAAGACAGAAGGGAATATAAAAGAATAGTGTAGTGAATACAATATGGCATTTCACAACTATTTTTTTAAGGAGACATACATATCATGCTTTAAGAATTATAGGACAGATTGCACTAACTTTAACTTTGAAAGATAAAGGAAAACCACCTCCCTCTTATTTAAAATGCATCATTTTTAATGCCCAGAGAACATTCTGTCCTGCAACAACACATTTATTTCTTCTAGTCTTGAGACAGAATGCTCAATCAGTAAAATCCATCTTCCCTTAATTTTTGTTGATGGTAATGACCATTGTCACTGTTCTTATACATCTGAAGTGTTCATAATTTCAGCATTTGTTCAAAGTTTCAAGTACTAACATCACTGAATCAATTATTTTGCAGGATGGTGATTTGTAAACACTTAGAGAGACTGAATTGAGGACAGGACACAGGAAGCAGTTTGCTGCGCTTTTTGTAGTAGTGACCATGAAATACAAAGAAGTGACCATGAAATAAAAAGCTTGTGTTGCAGTACCCTTCTTCAATATGGGTTTAACTGAGAATATGTTGTTGAAGGAAGATGTTGCTTAGTATTTGAAGGAAAACCAAATGCAGCAGTTTTCTCAGGATGGTGTATTTGAGCAAGTCTTCACAGACTGGTTCCCTCATTTAATCACTGAATTGGCCTTTTTACCTCAGCACTATTATACCTTTAAGAACATTCTTTTTTTGCCATTCTTTCCCTGGCCCCAGCTCAACTGCTGCAGTAACATACACTGCAAACATAATTTTATGAGTTAACTAAAGGCAGGAGAGATGTCTGCTTACATGTTCACAGAATGGAATTAAGGATAGCAATGTGTTTTTTGAAAAATAACAGGAAGCGGTCTGAGGTGCTACACAGTGATATTGATCCATAGATGGTCCTTTGACTTCAAAACCGAGTGCTCTACACAAGATTTCTCCTACCCTTACATGGCCAAGGGAGTGGATTGAGTGAAAAATGACCTCCCCACTGCCCCACAAATGCCAAATGGATCAGCATCTGCTTTTCTGTGTCACCCCTATTCCATCTGTCACTCCAAGTATAGCTCAAGAAAGCAGTATTTACTAGATGCTACTAAGAAAAAAGAAAAAAAGAAAAAAAGAAAAAAGAAAAACAACCCCAGACCAAAAAACCCAAACCCAAACCACAGAAGACTTACTAAAACATGCTTTCAAACATAAGATAGTTTTGATTATGTTTTTTTTTAATACATCTGAGAGGTTATTCCTTACACACACACACACACACACACACACACACACACACACATACACACTTTCTGGTTTGGGTTTGGTAGAACTGCTGTGGTCTAAATGAAAGCATTCATCCCCACTGACTTTCTACTTTAACTCTTTGCTGAACAGTAAGCTCAGGAGCATTTGATAACCACTTCAAATGCCACGACTCACTGAACTCTGGAAAAAGGGTTGATCTTTGATTTCAGCAGTCTTTCTGAGGCTGTCTCAGGTGAGCACATGCCTCCTCCCCAGCCACGTGGGGGCCCCCCAGGCAATTGGTTCAGTGCCACATTAAACCGCAGCACTCCAAACTCACCACTTAGTAAGCCAGGCAGCATCCTACCTGCTGCACTGGTAGTATATACCCAGGTCTGCTGCCTAAACAGCCCTTGTTTTCACTTTCCTCAATGGGCAGCCTGGACTTGTTCCACAGCCTGCTCACAGCACAGCAATTTCACAATGGGACCCCAAAACAGAGTCCAAAGATGTAAAGAGAGGGAGGACTCCACTTTTGCCCTAATGAGAACCCACAAACACTCGCCCTCATCTGTTCCCCTATCCATAGTAAGCCTACATGCCCTCTCTGGTTGGGGCATCCTGCAGAAGCCTCCTCAGGCAGTTCACTTGACAGCTGTGCTGCGATATAGGATGGTGCTGGATGGGGCTTTGAGCAACTTGGTCTAGTGGAAGGTCCATAGAACAGGTGCTGGAATTAGATGGCCTTTAAGGTCCCCTCGAATTTTTCTCCAGCTGATCAATCCTGTCTCTGGCTCCTCCAGCAACCCTCTGGGAATAACCTCCCTCAGGGAACTTGTGCTCACCTACTTCAGGGGACATGCTCCATACTCAAGAGCACTGCAATATAATAATAATAACAGTAATACTGTCAAAGTCCAACTGTTGCATTGGCCCTACTGAGACAATGCTGCCACATTCAAACTTGTATCTGTTGAAGTACTGCACTATACCTATACTCATCTGAAACCAATATTGGACAAAAGTTTTGCATTTTTTTGTTTACTTTTTACAAGCCATGCTGCCCATTAAAATTTCCACATGACCACTTTACTGAGCAATTTTAAATAAAGAAGTGCTTTCATTAACAAGTTTACTGAGTTGATTTGTGTTGTGCTTCAATCATTAGAATCCAATCTGTGAGCAATGTAACATGCTAGTCTGTATTTCCTCTAGTGTCAAAGTTAATGGCCATTATCCTGCTTTAAACGGTTATTTCTTAACTCTTTCCACAGTACTGATCATAGAAAGACCTCTTCAATATAGATTAATATTGCACAACCTTCTCTGCTCTCCACATGTGTTTTGAATTAGTCTTCCCTCAAGACATGGAGAGTGCAAGACACTGCAGATATCCTGAAGGACAACAAAAGCCATCTTTTAGAGTAATCTAATCTTATTAAACCAAATGCGCATCAAGTTCTCCTTTTTAATGCATATGTCTCTTCCACAACCTCTCTTGGTAGTCTGGAATCTTTGGAGACACAGAAGCTGCGTAACAGTGGTTGTTCTGCAAATGCTTACCCACTAACCCACAAATGCTTACCCACAATTAGTAGACCAATTATCTGTCTACCTCTCACTGACAAAAGATCCTACATCCTCAGTCCTATTTAACCACAGTCTTCCCTCAAGACCATATTCACCTGTAAGACCTTGTCTGGACAACATCTAGCATGTGACCAACAGGTCAAGGGAGGTGGTCCTTCCCCTCTACTCTGTTCTAGTGAGACTCCACCTGGAGCACTGTGGCCAGCACTGGAGCTCCATATACAGGAAGGACGTGGACCTGTTGGAGCGAGTCCAGAGGAGGGCCATGAAGGTGATCCAGGGGCTGGAGCACCTATCCTATGAGGACAGTCTGAGAGAGTTGGGATTGTTCAGTCTGGAGAAGAGAAGATTCCAGGGAGATCTTACAGCAGCCTTCCACTACCTAAAGGAGGGTACAAGAGAGCTGGAGAGAGACTTTTTACAAGGGCATATAGTGACAAAACAAGGGGCAAGGGCTTTAAACTGACAGAGGGTATGTTTAGATTAGATATTAGGAAGAAATTTTTTACTATGAGGGTGATGACACACTGGAACAGGTTATCCAGAGAAGCTGTGGATGCCCCATCCCTGACAGCGTTCAAGGCCAGGCTGGATGGGGCTTCGAGCAACCTGGTCTAGTGGAAGGTGTCCCTGTCCATGACAGGAATCCTGAAACTAGTCGGTCTTTAAGGTTCCTTCCAACCAAAACAATTCTATGATTCTATGATTCTATGACTCTATATTTGTTTGAACATACAGCATGTAGGAGGGTCCCGATATAGCTAGCCAAGAGAGCAGCCAGACCATAGCTCCTCTCTGCATATATTTAATCAAATCTTCAAACACTGCATCATGTACTTTCCCATTAGTTAAAATGCTTCATTTCATTAAGCACACAGTTGAGCCTAAGCATGTCTTCAGCTTAAACCATGTGTCTTCACTTGCTGTATTTGGCCATTTCCAGCCTTCATATCCCCAGTGCACAATACTGCAGGCATCTTGCACAGAACTCTTGTTTTTTTGACAGCCTACAAAACCTCAGTCATTAGCCTGTTACCTACCTGTTCACCAGTTGCACTCCTGACAGTCACACTCCATTACCTCATCCATATTGCTGTAATAATTAGCCTTCCTGTTTACAGACATGCGTAGCAAAATGCAGGCAAGCAAAACCAGAATATATCCAAACCTAATGCACAAGCAAGAATACAATAATCATTTGACCTCTGTATTGGATAATGTACTTGTATTCAGTAAAGATAACAACACTGCATTTACTTTGATGGCATTTCACATTTACAATATGATCCTAAGGAACCACATTTATTAAATTATTTGTTTATAAAAATATCTGCTTTTACATGAATTGAATTTTCCCCTTGTTTTCTTTAGTGTGTTCTAACAGCTCTATATCAGAACACAGAACTTGAAGGGGCATCTGAAGGGTCATTTTATCCTGTCCTGTCCTCTTGCAGGTGCAACCTCATACTATTCCTTTCATAAAGTATTATCCAGCTCAGTCTTAGGAATTTTTGCCCTCACTAGTGTCAGAAAGGTGGTTCAGAACCTCCCACTTCTGGTGGTTGGAAATTTAATTTGCCTCTTAGGTTTATTCATGGCTTTTTAATAACCATTTTTTCATGTGCTTCTGTTGTCACTTTGTTTAGATTTGTCCTGACTGGGAAGTTAGCACTTTCAAGTGTTTACATGCTCACCTTCCACCATGTTTTTATTTCATCTGGCTAGAGAAACCATGCTCTTTTATTTCTCCTACATTGACATCAAGCTCCCTGTCCCACTTGTCGACCCTTCTGTAACTGTCTCAGTCTGACTTTGTCTTTCAAGAGAAAAGACTGCAAGTTTACACAGTTGTTCAGATAAAATCTTACAGTGTCTTGTTCCATAATCCAAACTCCTTCTCTGTCT
The DNA here is from genome assembly GCF_003984885.1 of Neopelma chrysocephalum. Taxonomy (NCBI): domain Eukaryota; kingdom Metazoa; phylum Chordata; class Aves; order Passeriformes; family Pipridae; genus Neopelma; species Neopelma chrysocephalum. Next base: position 14,575,543 of record NW_020897695.1, on the reverse strand, counting down.
TTTTTGAAAAGCTGCCTCTGAAACAAGATTAATTATCTCAGTTGCTTTTTTTTCCCCCAGATAACTTCACCTTTTTAAAGTCACCATGGAATGGCTGAACCATCTAAATTTTCCACATGAGATCTTGGCTTTCAGAGGTCATTAGTAAAACCCTGCTGATCTTACAGCAGGGAAATGATTTCACATTCTGAATTCTGATCAGAGGCTTCAGCTTCCTCCCACCACCCAGACCATGACACACAAAGAATAAGCTTCTGTAATCATGCATGAAACTCCAGCAAGTTCAGCGCGTAAATACTAATTCGTCCTTGTATCCCATTCACCTCCCTCAGCTCTTACGTTTGAAAGACTGTCCTTCAAATCTGTTCACCTTCATGTGGTGAAAAAGCCCACAGTATAAAACAGATGAAAGCTTTAGTCAAGAAATGCTGGTAGGTGTTTGAGCTTGTGCTTCTGCTCCACAGGAAAACACAATTAAAGCTGATCTATTTGCTTCTGGATCACAGTTCCATAGAAGCCCCTTGGCAATTTCATTGCAGGAACATTGCCACAGAAAACATAAACCAGAATTTTGTTCCTTTGGCAAATTTCATTAAATGCAGATTCACTTCCTCCTGTGTCTTAAGAAATTCCTTCAGTTTTTATGTGCCCTTAATGACACTTGAATAAAAACAGTAATTTGGCTCTCAAGCAAACAGTCTGTGTGGGCTGCTAGACTGCAGCAAATTGGCCTTTCTAAAAACCCCAAGACACAGGGTGGGTTTTATCACCAATTAAATAAAGTACTTGATCAATAACTGGACATTTGGCTTGGAAAAATATTACCTTTGTCAGCACTGTGATAAGAAATAAATGTGAGATCTCTAGAGCTTTGAGATTTGTGCAGCAGTTTCCTACACTGCTTACTAGAAATCCATGACAGACTGGGAAAGATTATAGGTGCATCTATGTGAGCCCTTTAGTTTAGATCAAGAGTGCCCTTCTGAAATGAACCTCTCAATTGTTCCCACTTTCCATATTTTGGTTCACACAGCTGAGCAGTACTGGAGAACACAAACTGAATGTGTTCATAATAAAACTTAGAAACTTTCTGAGACTACCCATAAGGCACTCCGGTCACTGACAAGACATGAAGTTTACAGGACTAGACTAATCTAAAGTATATCCTCCCGAAATGTGCGTATCTTGGCATGTTGGGTTTTCAGTGTCAGCTGTTTTGCTCTACAGATCCACTCCTACTACTCCACTGCACTTACTGATGCAGGCAGACAGCCCAGATCAACCCAGATGTCATGCTCCTCAGGCACTTCCTTCTACCACTTAGCTTCATTGCTGTGAACTTTCAGAAATTTCGGGGCTGGAATTCAGTTATGCCTCAGAATATTTGGATATTTTTTCAAGTGCATCTGTGCCTCTTTAGGCAGCATAACGGGTCTAAAAATATTGTATGTATTTATCCACTTGCCAGAAATATGGTGTTTCTGCTGGAGGTAACATAAGGCAGACTATTCTGAAGTTTGAGCAATTCTTCTTCCACACCTGGCTGGAATCCAGTGAGGAAAAGGAATAAACACAAATCAATAAACTAGAAATAACTAATATCCCTCAATCAACTGAAACGTGTCTGTTTGGTTAGCATAAATCATAACACACAGTGAAGTTGGAGATGTATAAGCCTGCCCATGTTCTAGCACCATCTGAAAAATATATGGCCATGAACTGCTTAAGATCAGCCTGAAGACTGTGTATATTTAAGTCAGCCAATTCCCTTATGAGCATCTCTGAGCATCCATTTGCTTGTGGAGTGTTAGTTTTTTGACCACAAGGCTCAGAGGGATGAATGTACATTCCGGTGGGTGCAACACCATCGTAAGGACACTTTTATCAGAGATCAATGAGAAGCAGTTTCTGGGGTGAAGCAGTACAGCAGCTTAGAAGTGTACAGCAAAAAGCAGCAGCTGGGCGCAAGCCATGCAGCCTGATAATGCTTACAAGAAAGACTCAGAAAGGCAGCACTATAAGGCACTTTTAATACCACCAATATGCCAAACTCAAAGCAGAAGGGCTTATTCATTTAAGCAAGGGAATACAAATATAACCACATATAAGCATCTCACCACTATTATTTCATCCTGTCCTGTCACACACACAGAGACTAGAGCCACATGCATCTATCCCCTGCCAAGAACAGTCTCCAAGGAGAGATTACTATGTGCTATCATCCTGACATGCATTAATTTGATCAAGCAAAGTTATTAATAGTGACCAACTTTTTCAGCAAATTTCAACCTCATTTGCTGCCAGTATGTCATCTACAAACATCCATAAATCCCAAACTACTGATGGTTTTGTGAGTCTTGATAACATTAGAGCTGCTGCCAGGGCCTTGAGAGTATGAATAGCCCTTTGTGTCCCTCCCTGACCTCTTCCGATGACACCCCTACCTCTGCCTATAGCCCAGGACCCCATTTTATCCCATGTCCCAGTGTATAGCAATGCCAGTCTTCATCTCCCCACAGCCCTGGCCTACCTGGCTATAGGACCTGCTAATCCTGTCCCCCATCCCTGGGCTGATGTCCTAACCTGGGCTCAGCCCATCCCAAACTTCATGGAGGTGCCCGATACCACAGGCTTGACCCCCCATGACGTCCCAGTCCCAGTGAGCAGCTGTCCTAGTAGCACACTGGGACCACTACTGCATCCAGCACTTGTCACTCACAGTGAGAGACTCACTCCAGGTGGTTCATATAGATGACTTTTGCTCTCTTGCAGGGTTCTTCATGAATACCACTGCTATAAATGCATTTGTTAATTGTTTGCATTTGTTAAATGCATCTTTGCAAGATTACTTGCACAGCAGGGCCATGTATCCCTTTGTGCAGCATGTGATGAACCTTCTGAAAATAGTTTCACTAAGAATAAGTGAACAGATTTATTTACAAAACATTGAAAATGCAAAGGAAAACATAACAAGGAAAAGTCAAGGCCTTGGGTTGATTGAAATATCATCCAGCTGACAATAAGCATCTAAAAAATGAAAAAAAAAATATGTCTTTTTCACATCTCAGAAGCCACTGCATAAGAACAAAGGAGAGAGGAAAGCTTTCCACAAATAAAATTTGGATGTTAGTCTGAGAAACCTGTAGGCAAGTGGATACTTCTGTTTTGTCTGTTCAGCCTGAGCTACCTGGGAATAGTCTAACTTTCCAAGAAGCTCTGCCAAACATTAAGAATTAATTCCTTTTAAAATGTCATCCTGAATGCAACCCACATCACTCAGAAAGCACCTGTCAGTTGTGAAAATCCTGACTTTCATCTGTGAACTTAAGAACAGTAACACATAGAGTACACAAGCAAAGTTAACCTCTGACTGGCAGAACCATTAATTTAGTGACTTTTTTTTTATGGATGGCTAATCTTTTTTTAACTAATAACATGAGAGTGGCAAGGACTTGGTGAGACACAGGCAGAGACACTGAGTAAGGTTACTAAAATGGTGGTTCAGTAAAGGTTGTCCATTTGTATTTATTTTAAATAAAAGGCATGTCTGCCAGAATGCTGCACATAAGCTTCATGACAAAGCAAAGCTTTCTACAAAGTCTGCAGTAGGATGAACTCAAGGAAAACATATAGCTTAGGATAAAATTGTCCAGTACGGCAAGTGGTGAAACAGATGAACACATCAGAAGATTTTTTGGGAATCTAAGCTCAACTGGGAGTTGTATTTAATTCTCTTCCAAAATTAAAATTTAGCCAATGTTCTTCACAATTCTGCATACACAATTAGCATATGCAATCGGGTAAAAAAATATTGTAGGTAGGTCTTTACGAGAAGACATTTCTAAACAGCTGAGTATCAAAGCAGCAGTGAAAGAAACAAGAGGACTTTTACCATGCCAAGTCTGCGAACTTGGTGCGGAGGTAGCCAAATGCCCATGGAAAGCTAGTATCTGTTGGAAGACACCACCTTTGACATGCCACTTGGCTGTCTCTTCCACAACCACTTCTCTTCTCCTGCTCATCTCAGGTTCCTAGCAGTTTCCCCAAAGGATATATGCATCAGCCTTTTCAGAAGGCAAGAAAATAAGCTCTCATTTGAACTGCCAGCCAGCAGGATCACAGTAGCTGGAAAGGAGTCTTTAAATGGAAAGAGGAGAAATATTTTATGAAAGAGTTGTCTCCAAATTAATAATATCTGCACTAAAAAGCATGCAATAAAGAAAGTTAGCTTAAGCCAGAACTGTTTTAACAACCCCATGCAGTGAAGAATCACAGAATATTCTGAGTTGGAAGGGATGCACAAGGATCATCAAAGTCCAACTTCTGGCCCTGCACAGGACCATCCCCAAGACTCACATCATGTACCTGACAGCATTGTCTAAATGCTTCTTGAACACTTTGTCAGGCTGGGTGTGACCACTTCCCTGAGGAGCCTGTTCCAGTGCTCTGGGTGAAGAGTTTTCTAATATCTAACCTAAACCTCCCCTGACCCTCAGGTTCTGTCACTGGTCATCACAGAGAAGAGATCAGTGTCTGCTCCTGCTCTTCCCCTCATGAGGTCTTCCCTCAGTCTCCTCTTCTCTGGGGTGAACAAGTGACCTCAGCACCTCCTCAAATGGCTTCCCCTCAAGACCCTTCCCCCTTCACTGCAGCTCCTGTGAAACCATTCCCAACTGGATAAGGACCAGGTAAAGATGACTGGAGCAAAGATTCTTTTCCCACATCCCTTCTCATCCCTGTCCAACCTCAAAGTCAATCCATGAGAGTGCAGAGACCTGCACAGCCCCCACCAGCCTGGCCCCTCCTGCCCATGGGATGAGGAGGGAACAGGGTCACAGCAGTGCCCTCTTCCCTTGCCTTTCCTTTGGAAGTGAGTGAGTACTGATGCTCTCTTACTCCGGAGCTATAGGAGGTGAGAGGCTCCCAAAACACAGTGCCAGACAGCACTGCCCTTCCTATGGGGCCCCTCCTGTGGACTCTGAGTGTCCACAAGGTGTGCAAATTGATACTTGTGAAGGAGTACGTCAACCGAGCAAGAAGAACACTGTCCCTATGGCATTCAGTGAGTTCACATTCACGTCAGATCTTGCAAATAATTCAGGTTTACGGAAGGTGAAATCACTCATTCAAGGCAGGATTTTACATATTCCATATCTAAGCTTTGGATCAAGTAGTGAAAAGAAATAGTTTTTCAGGGATTAACAATCAGATTTTCTGTGTTTGATTCATTATTTTTAAACTGATTTTGAGGGGAGCTCTTAAAAATATGTATTTCAGTCTTCATCACAAGCCTTTGCAATGAACATGGCGAGAGTGAGAGTATTTCCTCTTCCTATACAAAGTGTTATTAACAATGAAATGAAATCTTCAAAGATTTAGTGTGCTAAACACAACATATTCTGTTCAAGAACAGAGTTGTATAAAAGTCTAAAATTTAAATGGGATGTTACCTTGGGCAATATTCATAACTAAGGTATTTTATAGAAAGACACGCAATCAGCCAGCTTATGTTCTTTGCATGCCAGGATGAATTATGCTTGCAGAAGTTACATGAACAGGGAGGCACACAACTTACTTGTTCATATTTTCCATAAGCACTCATACCCCTCTCATAAACAAGCCCATAAACTTAATAAACTGAAGGAAAGAAGGATTGGTGTAGCATGAGACAATTTTGCAGTCAACCAACAATGTACTGTACTTAGGATTCATTTTCATTGGAAGTGGCGGTCATTCCATAATGAAGTCATATTAAGCAAAATATAAAATGTTAGTGCTTCAGGCTTGTCTTCACTGTTGTATTAACACCAGGAACAATTGCATCATTACTGCCACAGGAACACCAACTCATGCCCACACACCGAGATCTCAAATCTCCATTTAAACTGTCTAGCAAATCCTTCGAACCGGCTGAGGAAAAGCAGTTGATAAACTTGGAGGACTAAAGGCACAGGCCATGGGTTGTGTTAGATTAATTAATTATCTGTTAATATTAAAGTATTCTGTCTTTCAAATATTCCTTCATTATGTAGTGCTTCTTTCTCAAGTCAGAGCACCTCAAATACAGTAATGCAGGATCAGGTCCTGAGCACTGCAGTCAGACAAGTCCTGTTCTGCACCTCTCCAAATGTAGGGACTGCAAGCACAGCTCACCTTGAATGAGATGAAAAACCATCAAAAGGATTACCTGTTCCTAGTCCTTGTTATGGCAAATGTACCTGACTAGAAGGGAGATAACCAGTTTGTTATTCTTCCCGGTAAAAGGCAGCATTTTTATGCTAATAAGCAAGACTTAAAGACAGATCTTTATGCTTTCAGCACCAAGGAAAGAAAAGTCAATATATGCAAATGCAGGGTTTAAATCTGTCATGTTAACTCAAGCCTTCAAATATTAATCCAACTCAGTGTACATTTTACTAGTACAATTGTCTTCTTTATCCCCAAATTGCTATTTATGAGTCAGTATGTTACCAAGGGATACCGTCCAAAGGAATCTGTTTCAAGGAGGTGAATACGTTGTTGGATCCTAATCTTGATTACCAGTGATGTGCTTCTGCATTCATACATGGGAGGAACAGCCAGTTTGCACTCCTCTGCTAGTTTTGTCTGCTTGTCTAAAGGTAGGACAAACACTCTGTAGCAGATAAAACGTAATAAAGATAGATGTAAAGACATTATAAGGGCAAAGGAAAGTTTCATGCAGGTATGATCTACCTATACCACCCCCTCAGAGAGCCAGGAAACAGGGGCAGATGACTAAGCCTACGTCTGGAATAGCAAGTAATGTGAACCATGGGGGTGGGCCTGTAGAGTGAAATGCTCTGGTGCTGAGGACCTGATTTCCAGACTATGCTGTGCTTGTTTTTACTTTCAGCTATTTCTACCCTGGCCTCCTGGTCAGCATGTCCATCTGTGGCCGAAGTGCTGCATTCCAGCACATATTTGACCTCCATTTTCTCTTGAAACAACACAAATCATGAGCTCTGAAACCACTCCAGGGTACAAAATTAAGTGCAGTAAGTGTGAGAAACGAGGAGGTTCACTTAAAACCTTCACTCTGATCCAAACAAAAACATTAATCTAAGTGCACCCTCAGTGCTTAATTGATGCTACCAAAATGCAGCTTTAGTCCATGATACACAGTGTGACGGGTGGAGGAGAGAGAGGCCAGAATAGAGGAATCCACTCAGAACTCTGGCCAACTTGAAAATATTTCTGCCAAGAACTGAAGAACTAATCAAACAGGTCATAATGGTACTATATATCTTTTCTTCTACTGAGCTGTCCAACTTTTTTTCTTGTCATTTATTGCACTGACTATTGGTTGTGCTTTATATAGAAAAATCACACCTGATTTCAAGCATTTGAAGACTGTGGGGGCACAGCTGGGAGGGAATAAGATTACTTTCAGTAATCATATTAGAGGAAAAGAGCAATTAATTCTCCGCCAGAAAGAAGAGCTTTTAAAGTAAAAGATGACATTGGAACCAGAGCAAAAGAACACAAAATGGCAGTGAGTAAACAGAGTATGGAAAAACAAGGGGTTTATAATCATCAGAGAATTGGAAATGTGGAACTAGTTTCCAGCAGAACCCCAGAGACATATATTTTAGGTGAAATTCAATAATTTGCTAGAGCAAACTGCTAGACATCACTGCCTGCAGTGCTGGACGACCACCATGAAGTCCCTCCCAGTTCCATAAGGACTGCATCAAATCCCAAAGTCAGTAAAGGCCATGAGGGACCATTCATCCCCATGCACAAGAAAGTGAACTTTCTGTTCTCACAATGGAGGGGTGGTGGGTTTGTATCCCGACTGGTTGAGTGTTAAGGACATTTAAAGCAGCGGCATTAGACAGAACTTTTCACATCTCAAAAGTCATTGCCTGCCCCCTTCTTTGGCACACAGATAAATATATTCATAGGCTCAGCTCCAATTTTGAATACACATCCCTTGTTACACAGTTTATTGCTCCAGCTTGCCAAGCAGCAGATTACTGTCTTTGGGAATGACATTACTATCCTGGGAACATGCAAATGCCCTTCTTTATAAACTACCACATATCTGTTATATTTTAGACCAACCTCCCAGTAATGTCAGTACCTACCAGATCAGTGATCTGCACTATCTCCCAGTGCATTCAAATAATACTGTTTGAAGATTAGCTCATCTCCAATGTCCTACTTATTTTCAAATGCCCACATTCTCTGTTTTTAACCATATGGAAACCTACTAACTACTGCTTAAGAATATATATAAAAAACCCCAGCCTTTCACTAATGATTTATTGCAGTGTTCCTATGGAAATGGAAAGAGATCTGTCCTTGAGCTTGAAATTAAAGAGAGGCACCGGACTGTTGTTATGGAAATGTTTTTCACTTTTTGTAAATGCCAATTATATGAAAACAAAAAGCAGGCTGAAAAAGTATAAAATTATTTTCTGCACTGTAGTATTTCAAAGAGGTATATTGACAGGCCTCGTGAGATAACAGACAAAAAGAGCAAACCAGGAATAGCTAATTGCTAGGTTTGGTCGGTAGTAAATGTCAAAAAGGTATTAAAACACAAAAGGTATCAGCTAAACCATCATGAGCTTCTAGTCTTGCTATCTTCCCTTTCAAAACTGCTACTTTTTATTAACTTGGTTTAATTCAGTTATTGCATACACACACACTGGCACATAGAGCCACAATCTTTGTGCTTAGGTCAAGACAGAAAATTGTAAAAAATAATATTACTCATAATTTGTTTTATATAAAATTCAAATGTTTCAGCACTATTTTTCAAGTGCACACTAGGATACTTGAAAGAATTACGTTTGAAAAATGTAATTTTGAAACAAGTATCACAATGCTTTTACTTAAATAGACCCTCAGTTCTTTTGCTTTCATTTTTCTTTTTGCTTATGGCTAAAACTATCCATTGACTTCTGCACAAATTCTTTCAGCTAGCCTGAAAATACACTTTACACTTCTTTTAAAACCAAAAGGCTATTTTTCCCAAAATTTTCACCAAACACACATACAGCACATGCAGTGCTAATACACTAATACCACAGACCTTGCCACCTGTTTGGGAGCACATCTTGCACCCATGGCAACATAGTGATTAAGCAATTAACTACAGTGATACAATATTACAGTCACTCTGTATTTTATGGGAAAAGAAGGTTTTTGAGGTCAAAACGTTGCAGGGGGCTTCAGAGTCACTTCAGAACAAAGTAGGTAATGAAAGAAATCATCACCATCACAGTTATGATCACATTAATTACCATTCTCAACATGCTCTTTGTAACCATTTCTGTAATTATTCAGCTGCGTGTTAATGTTTGTATCAGTTTCAGATTTCAGTACTTTCTCTTTCAGTATTCCCTTCTTCCAAAAGAGTTAAAACCAAATCAATGCACACCATTTTCTGTGTATGCACATGCTTTAATGTTCTATCAGTACATTTTGCTATTAACTACCTTTTTAACTACCTTTTTACTCCCCAACCCCATCACTGCTTATCATTTGAAAAAAAACATGCTTTTAAGCAACCTAGTATTTACTGGCATCATTATCATCACAGCTTTTTTTCTATCATTGAAATTCATATTAACACTGGTAAATATGCAAGGGGATATCTCAGGAAGAGAAAAGGATGTGTGCGTATCTCTGTGTGTGTGTCTGAGTGTAAAATGAACCATGAATATGGCACAGGCAAACTTCTCACAGTCCCTGGTTACAGGGACATCCAGACCTTTCTGGCCTCTTTGGTTGACGATGTGCCTATTCCCCCTTACTATTTTTGCCATGTGAACGTGACTCTTGACTAGAAGTTTCATGCACTGGGAGATCTCAAAACACCTTCCAAGAGAGGTGATGTTGAACCAGCCAAGTAGAATCGGGTACCTGCAATTGGGCAGAAGCCTGCTTCCCCTAGTACCAAGCCCACGCCCCACATGCTGGACCACATGTTTCCCAGTGTTACCTTCAGGTAACTGAAAGGAGACTCTTCAAACTTGAGGTCCACTTGTCTGACAGTAGCACAAAAGAACAAACAAAAGAGTTTGTTCTGCAGTGGTCTCAGAACAAACTCTCATGTTTTACGATATACACATCCCTTCCTCCTCTGTCACACTTTTGCAGTTGCATAATTTCAGCACTTGTCTGCAACATAAAATTACTCTTCTGATGAGCTAGAAAATACTATTTTTTCCAGTTTGGCTACTCAATGTTGAATGCCATAAGCCCAAAAAAATGTTAAAGGCATCAAGGCAGTTTGCAGATCATTTTAATGGCAAATCAGTCTTGTAATGCTTAAATAATGAAGTCTCATTTTCAATAGGGACATCATAGCAGATTTGTAAAGGCCCTCTAGTGTTTTAGCCCTTACATATGTTCCTATCAGGCATCTTTGAAATAAAGAGGCACAAAAGCCTAATTAAAAATAATTGGAGCTGAGCATATAGCTACTTCAGAAAAATCTTCCAAGTACCTACCTCTATCTTTAAGCATCTAAATACCTTTAAACTCTGGGTTGAAGAGAATATAAGTAATCTGCATTTCCTGCCAAGCACCATTTTTATTATTCAATTAAAACAATGTTATTTCTGTTGATCCCATTGGCCCTTTCAGTGACCAAATGCCAGATACAGCAAGTTCTAAATTAGTGTTTTGAAGGTGGGATGGAGCAGCACCAATAACTTGCTTAATGAAAGTTTATCCCATTCCAATGCTTTTGGGGCATGCAGCAATCAGCAAAGAAGGCACAGATCTCAGACCTTTCCCTGCTTGACATAGCCCTGTAATATTCCAGGGTGTCATCTAAACCCTAACCCATGGTCCAGAGCTTTATAACATGCTAGTGGTCTATTTCTAATGTCTGACATGGAACAAATTGCCTGTACTCCACTGACAGTCTTATTAATTGTACCTGTGTGTCTAAATATCAGCACTGACTCATACCTTCAGGTTTTTGGATCAAACCACAGACAGATGACTTCAGAAAGATAGTTTACTTCTAATTTGCCTTTGTTCAATTATATCAGCATATACAGCCTTGACAAAGAAAGAGGAAAATCTTTGTCGGTGGACAGAATTGTATTTTTTTCTAACTAACAAGAAACATCTTGCTGCCAGAAAGTTTCAGTGGGGTTGCTTGTAACACATCAGTGTTGGTAATACACCTTGTCACCAGGGCTATATTGATTTCTAGAGACTCATCTTTCTAGGCTGACCCAGAAATATGCAAGTAGTGCACAATGCTTGTATTACCTTATTTAAAAGACCCTGAGTAAAAATTCATTATGAGAAAAAAAAATGCTAATTTTTGTTGTTTGATGCTAATAGGTTAATCACACTGCTTAGAAAGGAAAGAGAAGTTTTAATCTTTCTTAAGAAGGAGCTGAGAGCTCAGCTGGCAGATGTTTGCTGCCCATGGTAGCTACTGTTCTGAGAACACACTTTACTGCCTCTGCACAGTACTTCCAGCTATGCCATAATGACCTATAGGCACTGTAATTTTTCAGGGAAAAACATCAGCTTAGCTTCCTGAGCTATTGCCAAAAAGCCATCCCTCTCTTCCTCACCCCTGACATCAAAAGAACGCTACCACTTTTCATAAGCAAACAGTTCAGCGCCAAACATTTCCACATGACTCAAAAAACTCAGCAAATCCAAGTACAGCTGATATAAATGGTCACACTATTCTTTCTTCAGAACAGTAACCAAAAATACACTGCTGAGGTGGTTCAGTGCACATATCCAGATTAAAGTCTTCTCACTGAAGAATTGTTGAGGATAGTCTAATAGGTAAAGAATCACTCCACTGAGTCCTGTCTAGAAGCATTAAGTGCCTCCAATATTTGCGTAGCTCTACTACCTTAAATAAAGCTTTGCGACTGAACTCTTAAAATTCATCTCAATCTTTGGATTTGTTCAGATTTGTTCTCTGAATTTCTCAGTCAACTTAATCTTGCAGTGAGACATATTTAAAACTAACCTGGGTATCTATCCCTTCATTCCAGTTTTCTCATCTTTGCTGTGAACATCTTTCACCTGTTAGGTTTTGCAGGCTAATTTGCTGTAGTCAGTAAAGCATATGTCATAGTGTAAGCTGCAATTCAAAACAAAGCATAAATTCACTATATTCAGAAAAAAACTCCAAATACATAAAATGAACATGTTTCCTTTCAGAGACTTAGCACTTTACTTGACTACTTCTACGTTTACCTTGGCTTTTAAAAACAATCCATCCAAGACATTCCAGTGCACATAGCTCACAGCCTTTAGCGAGTCCAAATTCACACTTCTTGGAGGGATGTATAAACAATCTCCCATTCACAAGTCAGAGACCATCATATAGACAGATTAAGTAACCTTGTGCCACACACTTGAGCCCTGCAGCATATCAGGAAACTGAGAGTGGTATGCTACTACTCATTACACATCTGCACCTCTGCTTGTACAGATTTCCAGCTGATCTATACGTAAAAACTCTCAGTGTCTTCGTTTACCCCATGGGTCTCAAAACTTGACCCATTCCTCAGCTAACACTCTTGATTTACCAGTGCCAGGTATGCCTGCAGTGCTCCTGCTACAAGTAAATTATTCCTAAGGCAATTTTTCCTATAATAGTTTAGCTTTAACTATGTGGCTTTGAGAATGAAAGAAGGGTTTGTGTACCCAAAAGTCCTTTCCACCTGTTTTTTCTCTTCACCTGTTCACAAAACCTTTTCTTAAGACCTTCATGACTGCAGTGCAATCACTAGTCACTACAGTGTCTTCTACCGGGAGAAAAAGCTTGAGCTGAAACCAAATACTGAGGTCCAAAAAGTGAACTGCAGAAACAAAATAAGTCTGAAGGTAACTCAGCATTTGTACCTTCACCTCTGAGGTGACCTGATCCCAAACCTCCACCATGAATGCACATGGAGTGAGAACCACTTACCTGCCAGAGAGATGAGGGCTGAATAAGCACTCTTTACACATCAGTTCTTTATTTTAAATCCATTCATTTTCCTATCTCATAGCCCTGCCTCATCAAGTAGAGATCTTCTGATTTAACTGAAATACTTTTTGTGCCTTCACAGACAAGATGCTTGTATATTGACAAGCAATTATCTCCAGAGATCTGTAAAACTGCCTGTCATTTATGCATCATTGTTTAATATTTTCTCAGCATCAGTCTATCTCCTTTTTTGCAGGTATCCCAATCAGGAAATCCTATCCTCACACTGCATTAAAGTAGCTCTTTAACATATCAATATCGCCTGGAATTGTTTCCATCGTACAGTAAGAAAAATTCTGGAAAAAACTAAAATCTTGCCCAGCAGATTTATCATCTCTGATAGTCTGGGTTTGAAACTACAAGTATTGTTGAAGTGTATCAATGCCAAAATATATGATAATAATTGAATACTATTATCTCCATTAAGATAAGGAGAGGGAAAGGCTGAAGAGCACTGAGATACAGATATTTTTGTGATGCTCTTGCTCATCAGTTCATTCTACTTTTATTGCACTGATTAAAGTAGTGGTACAAGTTCAGGGGAAACCTGAACCAAAAATCTAAAATATTTCTTTATTACATCACTCTGATGTAGGGCTTATTTTTCCACTATTGAGGTAAACATAGTAGTTTCACTTGTTTCTCTTTTTCTTTCTGCTATGACAGATCTAGCCTAACAAGGCTTTTTTCGAGGACTGAAGGAACTGAACATTTCCATTTCTAGGAGATGCAGGCTCTTGAGAAGAATAAACATTCATCCTGCTTAATTCTAGCCTGATAGGAAACAAAACCTCCAGACTAAGAAAACCAGTCATTAAGCTGGTTTTCAGGAAAGAGAAAGTTTTATAGAAAATTATTCCCCCTCTTCTATATTATGTTGGCTCACTTTTGAAATTGCTTTTTCTTTACCTAGCCAAGGAGAGATGACAACTTAAACTGAACACCTAGCTTATAAATGCTAAGCTGAGGAAGATTAGTCCATTCCTTGGACTCACAGCAACTCATTCCTGCCAGGACAGGTAAAGAAAGGAATTAGCTACTTAGTTACTCTCAGCTGCAGTGGTTGAAAAAACAGGAGTGGAACTATCTTCTGGAAGGAAGGCCACTTGACAACTTGGCTGTTTCCTGTTTATTCTGTGGTAATACTGATAGGGAAAAAAAAAACCAGAGAAAGAGCAGGTATTTCACTGTTGTCAGAAGGAGAGAATGAAATAAAGAGAGAGAGTGCTGAAATGAAGACAGGATTCTGAAGAGAGACAACATGCAAGCAGGATTTATAAAAAATACCCATTTAAAAAGCTTTACTAAATCTAAATGTTAAACATGCACATATTTCTGTTAATCTTTCTTTCACTTGCAAAGGTGCAGCTGTTCCACTGAAGCAAATCATCTACCAAAGGAAACAGGCTGTGGAAAACCTCTCCCAAAAGGTATGTTTTAAATCAGAAAGAAAAAGAGCTGATGTCTAGCTGAAGTCTCTGATTACAGGTATGCTTCCCTAGTTTGAAGCCACCAGAGATATTCAAATCCTAAGCCCAGATACAAAGGCTGTCAGCATCCCTGAACTGCTCTGACAGCACTCCTTTTTCCCCATGCATACAGCAAGAACAACTTCCACCAGAGAAGAGCTCTGCCAAAAATAAATATTGAATCGACTGGCTTGCTTACCTCCTCCTGTGATTTCAATCTCACATTTTGGCAAATTAAGCAGAATCCTTTTGATTTCAGCAGGAACCAGATGAACCCCATTCACGAGAGCAGTATTTGAGTGTTAAACATCTGCCTTTCCCAAGTCAGTTTGATAAAATACCAAAGAGCATACGGGCCATTTATTCAAGTAAAGAGTGTGTCTTTGGTTATAGATGTGGCAGCTGTCTCGAGATTACCTAGAAATTAACAGTTTAGAGTTTGGATGATTTTAATTAGCCTTCCAGAAAGGAAATGTGTAATCTACCACCATGAACAAAATGGGAGACTTCAAGAAACAGCAATTTACATAGGGCTGCAGCTGCAAAGATAAAAGAATTGAGTGTATATATAACACGAGCATTTTCCTACAACAAACAAACACTTGGCTTTCTTATTTTAAGCCTTTGAACTTCATGAAGACACAGAAGAAACAGAGAGCAATGTCAAAACACCTTATATGGCTCAAATTGTTGCAGCTACTTAAATTGTTTTAAAGTGTCTGTTGTTTGTTCTGAAATTACCTAATGATACATTGCATACTTAAAAATCACAGCTGAAGATGGGTCATTTCCTGATGAACATGGAACCACTCAAGGGCACTGAACTATTTTTATCAGCTCTTGTGAACTTTCAGAAGAGCCTTGTGGCAGGAAGAGACAAAAACAGGACAAGAGTTCCCAGGATCCATGACACAGCTAGGCCAGGGACAGGTTTTTTCCACAATTTTGTTTTCCTTTGGAGGTTAAGGCAAAAAAGGCAGGAGTGGGGAACATAACCCTACATACGTTCAGGAGCCAGAACTCTGCCCACTGTGATTTGGGTGATAAAAAATTGGTAGAACTGCTAAACTCTCATTCTTTTTAAGACTTAGCATGATTTTTTTTTTCATAAAATTTAACAGAGCTCTGGAAAGTGGAAACATTTGAAAACTATAAAATCTAGGAAAGGAGTCCAGTAGTTAGTCTCTAGTTTGGGTAGTGATTTTAGGTCTTGGTGTCATTTTCAAACTTCAAATTTTATCGTAATTTTAAAAATAGGTATTTTACTTCATCTGTGATTATGATTTTCAAATAATAACATTAATTCAGCCAGTAGAACTTTATAAATAACACCAAGAAATACTACACCAATACCACAAGACTAAAGATTTTTAAGAAGAGACCCAATGTGGGGGGAAGCCCCACAATTAAAGTTTGAGGTAGTGCAAAAGTTAGGCCGTGTTCCATGGAAGCAGTGGAGCTGGTTAGATGGTTTCCATGGACACGGCCTTGGGTTGCAGGGAGTACAAGGTTAAGACGGTTTGATAATGTGCAGGTGCTGGATTCCTGGGTGTTGTTGTGGGAATATGTTTGTGTTGTGTGTTAAGTTGGCAAACTCAATAAAGGCTGCCTGCTGCGCTGAGCAGGCAGACATCTCTTTGTCTCACCATCCTCGTGTGTCTTGTGTGTCCTTCTTTTCCCCTCGGACCAAGACCTCACGACAGGTACCCCACGACAATGGTGCCCCGTGTGAGGAACCAGAAAAAGACTGTCGAATATTGAATATTGCCCTTGTGTCGTCTGGGGTATCACGACTGGAGGCAATCAGGCTGCGGGGCGAGGCGCAGCGAGGTCTTGGTGCTCAGGAGCTGTTTAGCAGCGGGGCGCTGCAGGATCCGGGTCCGATTGTTCTTTTCACACCTGAGCGAAAGTGTTTCTGCCACACTTTGAAGGCATAAGTTGTCTGGAGAGCCCAAGTGCATTTGGCACTTGGTAAGGCACAGGTGAGCTCCTGAGATTTTTTTTTTCCTAGTCACTATGGGGGCAGACCATGAGTGCAAACGAAAGGCGTGTTTTTATCGCCTGAAAAGCTTTGTTACGGCATCTTGGTGTTAGACGCGATCAAGCTAAGTTTCGTCGCTTGTTACTGTTGTGTCTTCGGAATGGGAGAGAGGCTGCTTTACCTGGGAGGACATTAGAGTGCTAAAGAAGAGGGGCCGAGCGGAGCCGACGGGAGCCGAAGCAGGATCGGAGGTCGCGGAGCGGGGCCGGGGGCAGCCGAGCAGCCCCAGCGGGATGGGCGCGGTACCAACGATTCGGCAGTACTTGTCCAAGATAATCGAGGACAGCTACGGCATGAATGTGCTACTGATGGACCGAGAAACGATCTTATGAACGCTGTGACTGATTTCCACCTTAAGAAGCTTCCTGCTTCTCGTCCGAGCTGTGCTACGGGACTGTGCAGCCCGGTTGCGGCTGTGTTCCCGGCGCCGGGCTGTGCAGCTGTGCTGGGTCCGCCTGCTCCAAGTGTTTGTAAAGTGGCACCAGGTCCAGACTCGGCGCTGCCGAGTCCATCTGTGCCCGCGCGGCTCCGGCAGCACCGGCCGTGGCCCTGGGTGCCGGCGGACTGATACCAGCTGCGGTCCCAGGGGCCGGCTCCGGGCGGAGCGGCCCCGGCCCCGACCCCGGCCACGGCGCGGGGGGCGACGGGGCCGGCGACATCGGCAGCAGCTCCGTGCGCGGCTGCGGTGCCCTGCGTGGCCCCGGCCG
This sequence comes from Neopelma chrysocephalum, assembly GCF_003984885.1. Taxonomy (NCBI): domain Eukaryota; kingdom Metazoa; phylum Chordata; class Aves; order Passeriformes; family Pipridae; genus Neopelma; species Neopelma chrysocephalum. The sequence goes on along the minus strand of NW_020897695.1, from coordinate 14,558,332 downwards.
GCGCACTGCCGCGGGCTGCAGAGCCGGGGGCCGGCGGGATCGCTGCGGCAGCCCCGGCTCCGAGCGGCGCGCCCACGCACGCACCGGCGGCAACTCCGTGTGCAGAGACAACTCCGTGCCCGGCGCCGCAGCGCTGTGCCCTGTGCGGCGCTGGATACGGGTGGCGCGGCCGCGGCCCCGAGGGCCAGCGCAGCGGACGGCGGGGGGGTCTGTTTCCCCCGCGCGGCTGACAGCCATGGTCCCGAGCGGTATGAAGGGGGGGATCCCTCCCCCTTCTTCAGGCAGCGTGCTTGCAGCAGCGCTGACCCCGGGGGGGGGCGGTGGGCTGGCAGCGGCGGCCGCAGAGTTAGGCGGTGCAGTGGGGGTACTTGTCTGTCTTCTCCCCTGTTTTACACCACCACCTTCTCCCCCTCTCCCCCTCCCCAGAACGTGTCCATCTGCAGCTGTTCCTCTCCTCCTATGTATCATTCTTTTTCTGCAAACCACATAGCTAAAGTTGCGACATGAGGAGAGCAAAGGCAATTTAACTCCTCTTCTTGATTTTTCTCCGAATAAACCCGACCTCTATTCCCCCTCCTCCCCCTCCCTCCCTCCCTCTCCACAGGAGATGCAGGGCGGGGTCAAAGAGCGGGAAAAGGTGAAGAAGGGAAGACAAAAGGGGGTAGTCCTGCCCCCTGCAGAAGTCGCCTAGAGATCCTGGTTCTTTTTGGAAAGGCGTACATACCCTGAGTGGAAACTGGAATTTTTGTGATGAAATAAGGGTGTCCTTGTTCTATGAAATGGTTTGAAACTTCCCAGGATGGTATCCTGGCCTTTCCTTTTGTACTTGTCTTTTGCATGGAAAGTTGTACAAGATTTCTAATTTAATGTTACCAAATGTGGCGTACATTCCCCTCACGAGTAATGAGACTGATAAGAAGTACACAGCTAATAAATACTTAAAATGTGTGTGTGAGTGACGGATGACTGAGGTGGCCACCTATGTATGCTGGGAAAAAGACTGTGTGAGAGAGAGAAACTGTGTGGAAATGCAGACTTACAAATACTTTTGGTAAGTGTCAAGATTTAAAAAAAAAAAAAAAAAAAAAAAAAGTGTGTAACATGATTCTGTTGAATCATAGTGAGTACTTATTCTGGATGGTATATGAACTCTTCAAATTCCCACTATAAGTAATTCCACTCTTATGGAACCTGGTGAGGTTTTGGTTAGGTTCATCAAGAGGATTCTCCTCAATCTGTGGAACTTCGAGCTGTAACTCTTGCTTTTCAGTTATTTCCTAATCAGCCTTTAAATGTGATTACTAATTTTACATATGTTGTTAATTTGTAATAGCAACTTAGAACTCCTTTGTAGAAATTAGAATCTGGCCAGGAATCCTTGCACAGCCAATAGGAGGGACCTTGTACTTCTGGAAGATTGGTGATTGTGGCTGTGGTGCTGATGCTGCCTTGTTTAGTGTCGTTCCTGCAAAAGGGCCCTGCAGGATACGATACGGGCAGTCTTTGCTCCACAGCTACAGAAAAGGGGGATTTGTGGGGGGAAGCCCCACAATTAAAGTTTGAGGTAGTGCAAAAGTTAGGCCGTGTTCCATGGAAGCAGTGGAGCTGGTTAGATGGTTTCCATGGACACGGCCTTGGGTTGCAGGGAGTACAAGGTTAAGACGGTTTGATAATGTGCAGGTGCTGGATTCCTGGGTGTTGTTGTGGGAATATGTTTGTGTTGTGTGTGAAGTTGGCAAACTCAATAAAGGCTGCCTGCTGCGCTGAGCAGGCAGACATCTCTTTGTCTCGCCATCCTCGTGTGTCTTGTGTGTCCTTCTTTTCCCCTCGGACCAAGACCTCACGACAGGTACCCCACGACAACCCAAGACAGTTCACCATAGGCTACAGTGATGGGGTTCCCAATGCAGCACTGCTACTGTGTCTGGAGACTCCTCTGCTCTTCAGTCCCCAGTCCTGGCTGAGTAGAGAATTTTCTTGGTAAGAATGCACTAGATGAAGTTTCCTCTTCAAAAGAAATGTTTTTGCTGGATATTAGCAACCTTTTCATGACTGATCCACTGGGAAAAACTGTTTAATTAAGTTCCTGTGCCCAGCTTTGAATTGTTATGTAGTCCAAAAAGGCCATTAAGATTGCATTATAATGACATGCTACAAAATACTCCTAGCAGTTTTAGATTTTAAAATTAGTTTCACAAAATTTAAAAACATCTATATTTGAATTAGACTGTTAAGCACACAAAACTTGCTTTTCAAATAAATTTAATGTAAAAATTAATGAAATGTGGCACCTTTTTCTTGTTCATATAGAAGCCAAGCCAGAGAAAGTATTTAAAATCAGCCTGAATACAAGGCAGTTTAGGACTGATCTTTCCCATTATGTTATCGCATTTATGCAAACCGTTGGACTTCAGCAGAGTCAAATTAGTCTCTGACTTGATAATGCAAATTCCTTTCCAGAAGCTCCTAATTCAAAAAGTCTGCCTTCCTATTCTCTGCAGGTCTGGGTCACTCCTAATCAGGGACTGCTACCCTGAATTTCTTTACGACAAGGATTCAAGGTCCAAAGAGATAATGCTTGAGTACAGGTAGGCATAAAAATCACATAAAATCCACCCGGGAGCTGAGTTAGTTTTTTTGCTTCTTCAAACATTCAGGGATGCATTTCCTTCTTTTCAGCATTCAAGGCAGAAGTCAGTTTAGTAAGAAATCAAGGCATCACATTACCTACCTGCTGCAAACTAGGGTGATCCCAAGCTGCTCCGACTTGCATCGGGGCAAGCGCCACTGGCCAGCCCTAGCAGCAGGGAGCCTGTTGAAGGTGTTGAGAGCCATTTCTGCATTGCTGCTCAGCACATGCAACTTGCGCTTGCTGGTATGTCTTCATCACACTCCATGGGTGGATTATTGCTTGCTCAGATGCTAAAGTTTCTCATACCTCGTTTTCAGCTGAAGGTGACTCAAGAGTAGAGGGCCTCATTCCTGTAACGTATTGCCTTGTGAGGTAGCAAAGGCTGTTTTCACTTTCATGTCATCTGGAAAAGGCTTCTGGAGGTTAATCACAACCTCATACATTAACAATCATTTGTAAGAACCCTGAACTGTGAGGTATAAAAATCAAATACACATGCAAGCAGAATCATGGCTGCACTTCAGGCTTCAAAAAGACAGAGAGGACTTAGTCATTAATAGAGGAAGCTTCTAAGATTAAAATGTATTTCTTTTTTCTTTTAAAAAATTAACAAAAGAAGGGAATGACAGATAATAAATAGTTAAATGTTTCCAACTGTTTGACTTGTCTCCAGCATCCTCTCTTTGCATGACATTGTACAATCCAGTATTTGCAAACACTCCAAAAAACCTGGAGACACAGCCCTTTGGGCATCAAACCTGGAAACACTAACAAACACTGTTTACCTCTCATTTTTCCCTTAGTTCATTCTGCTCGTTTTTCTGATTACCAAAGCCGCATTTGGCATTGATGCATTTTGCATGCACAGAAAGTCTCGCTGGAAACGGAAGCGTGTTCACCTAATTGAATCTGCCTGACAGATGTGATGCAGCCAGATAATGAATATGCAGTTGATAGATGTCTATGCTATGTACATACACATATTAGGAAGCAGGGACATAGATTTCCTGCCACAGAAAACAGAGAGAGCTGCTCACTGGAGTTGAGCTCAGAGTTGTTGTAGATCTGTTTCACTTAAGATAAAGACACAATCTGAGCCTAGGGAGAATTTGGGGGAAGTTCAAGACCACCAGCTGAATGAATCAAGACCGTTTGATACTCACTGCTGCTCCAAAGGGCCTTTCCTTACCACTTGGGTCACACAGCCATCCTGTCTGCCTTGCAGGGCCTCAGACACTTGTTGCAAGCCCTCCAGGCTCAGCAGGCAGAAGAGCCAGGGACTCCCTGCTGCCAAAAGAGAACATCCCCATTACTGTGCTCTGGCTCATCACTTCCTGTTCCTACCCATATCGTCCCCCTTCCTCCCCACCTTCAGCTCTGTCACTCTTCAGGTCCTTTCAGCAGAAAATCTATCCCTTTACAGCAGTATAGCTTCACAACAGTACAGCACATGGAACATACCAGTCTGACTGCAAACAGTGGTGATCATTTTAACACCTTTTCTGTGCCGGTGAGTACCTGATGGAGTATTCTGCAATTAACACCAAAGACAACAGAACAGCAAGGAGCGACTGACAGGGGGTATCACTACAGGTAATGATGGCAGCTGGATTTTCACTGGCAAATGTTGCAAACCCAGGATTCCAGTCCCATATGTCATTGTGCAAACTAAAATGCTGAAGAAACCAGGCTCAGGCAAGGACTGCAGATGAAGGCAGTATTTTAAACATCACCAACGGTGTAGTAGGGTTGCTGCTGATTTCACACTAGTTTAAAAGCTTAGATGAAAACTACCAGAGGGAGTATGATTGTCACAGTACCTGGTAATGACTTCCCCATCCGATTTCTGAACAGTGTCATTTTGATACTTGCTGTGCAAGAATTATGTCCACAGACTGGCAGTCCCTACGTTCTCTGCTTGTTTGTCAGTCTAGAATTTCCTCTGAGACTCTTCACAGGATTCAGAGCCTATGCCAATTTCTTCCATCAATGCCAAAGGCATGAGAAACTTGGAGCTTCTCCTGAAGCACTGATTTTCAATGGAAATTGGAAAGTAGTGAAATTAAATGAAAAAAAACAGATCTGCATCTGTAGCAATCAAAGCTGAATATTATGTGAACAGAGGCAGTGATGGGCTGGTCTCTTTCTCATACACTTCATGAAGTTGATCTGGCTTGCTGCCAGGCATGTCTCAGTACTCTCAAGTGCTCAGAGCTTCCATCAGCCTCGCAAAGAAAAGAATGTGCTCTGCACCTTGCAGGACTGCACAGCCCCTGTTTGGGAAAACACAGGAGAAAATATGTGGCAGGTTTCCTTTCATCCCAGATTGGATGCTTACCATGTGCCTTGCAGAAGCCTAATAGAAAGCACAGGAAATTCTGGGGTCATTTTTCATGCAGTCGGAAGTCCCCTATCAGTGAAGGCAGTGAGGTGTATGTAATGCAACCATGGAAGAGCAAAACTGGGACTTCAGGGACTTCTTATGAGTCTTATAACTCTACTTCATGCAGGAGCTAGCTATCTGTTTCTCAAATAATAAAAACCAAACACATAATTCCTTAAGGACATATAATTCCCTCTAAACCAAGTAAATAATAAAAGAGCAAAGGCAAGTCTTTTTTTTTTTTTTTTTGGATGGGAAACTGCAGCAGAAAGGTATTAGACCTGTACCAGACCTTTCTGTCTTCAAAACTAAATGGGTATCTCAGCCCCGTGCACCATGCAAGCCTTCCTCACACGTATCTGTTTTGAAGGTGGTTAATCCCAAAGAAAAACAACACTAACCAAAGGAGAGAGCTGTTGGTGGGTAAGCAAGAGGTAAAGCAGGAGCCCATGGATTTTACTGCTTTTCCCATCTGGAGTGCAAATGGAAGTGGCTATTACACAGCCCTATAAGAGGTAGGTGAGAAAATCAGCCTTGCTTCCACCTGTCTTTTTGTCCGGTATGTTAAACATTGTTTTGTGGGTTTATGATTTTAGAAGATCCTCTCTGTGGGACATTCCTATGGGACACCATGTTATCTGAAGCACCCACACTAGGTAGGCATGGAGAAGCATACACTTGGTTCACAGTACCATAGTAGGATACAAAAGTTTTCATCAGGACAAGGTACTGAAATACCTGCACCCGTACACACTCTTATACACAGGCTTCACAGATAGATATATTTCTATAACAAATTGACCTGAACCTGTAATGTTTGTAAATTAATTCTGAGTCTTCGTAAAAATTTGAATCATGGATAATCAACTATTTGGTCATCAACACCTTCAGCTGCCTCCTTTTTTTCTGTGGGTTTCCAAGTTGAAGCTAATACAAAAAGCTAATACAAAAGATTGATTAAAGTTTGCTCATGTTTGATCAAAAATGGTTCTGTGTCAAGTTCAAGCTTTGTCAAACTTATGCAAGACACAGATCCAATGCAAGCTTCTGTCCAGAATATTGTACTGGATGATTAAGGCAATTATAATGGTATAACTACATGAAATGGAACAGAAGGTCAAGCAAACCAGTATACCCAGATCAAATAAAAAAAATGCTGACTTACACAAACCCAGATCTACTTATCTAATGGCTGCATAGCATCATTTTGTGTTGTTTAATGATAGCACCATATAGCAGTTTCATGGAGATCAAGGAGTTTCTTCAGCCATTCCCCAAAAATCTCAGTTTAGCATGTCAGGCACTTTAACATTGTAAATATGAGTAAGGCAATATTGACAGTAAAATGCACAGTAGACTGCAGCAGTTAATCAACTTTTGCATACATTACTCTAATCTAAAATGATTTTGGATGTGTTCTGAGATTAGTGAAATGGAAAGATATAAACTTGTACTTCGTGTAATTGTTTTCAAAGCTTTGTAGCATAAAAAATCAATATGCTGCAAAACTGCATGTTATGAAAATTTTCTCAAGTAAAAATTTAATGTTAAAACAATAATATCTGTTAAAATGTACATAGCATAATAAAACACACAGGGGCTTTCCCTCTTGCATTTCCAGAAGGGACTTCAATCATGTTGCCATATTTGCACTGTGTAATAGGTTTTTCTTTTTAATTTGACAAGGATCATTAGAATTCCTTCTATGAGCAAAGGATTTGCACTAAAACAGTTTTAATTAAACGTTTGGTGAATGTGTGCACTGTTAGAATAGTTGCGGACTATCAAAAGCCTTATAATTAATATTTTGCAGGTGATAAGCAAACATGCCTTGGGGCTTTCTGAAAAGTCAAATAGTAGCAAAGCATAGACAGATGACATTTCCTCTCTCAGAACTGCCCCATTCTGACAAGAACCTGAGTCTTAAAAAGGGTTAGCTTAACTCATCTCCCATTTGATGGGAAATAGACAATCAAGATACTGCCACAGAGAATAAAAAAGTGAAATTGGCAGTAGTCAGACTTGGAAACAGCAAGATGCCACCCAGAAGTTGGCTGTAATGGCTAACAGTAAATGAATGGGCTCAGAGACACTCGTTTCCGAAAGCACATGTCCCCATCTGGTTTTGCACATGCAGCACTGCAACACCAGGTACCATCCAGCTGTATTTCTTGGCAACCATTAAACTTGTCAACTGGAGGCTGTGCACCTGGTGCTAGAAGATCGATTAAAAATGCCAGCATGTTGTCAACTGCCAAATTTCTGTTGTCAGTTGTGAAAAATCCACCCAATATAAATGCTTTTTTTCTATTTAAAATTACATTTAAAAGAAAAATCCAAACTACGGTAGCAGTGAATGGAATGGAAAGACATGTAGTTCAACAGCTACAGCATCCCTCCCCCTCTCTCAATGCCTGTGTCTCCAATAGACACAGACTTTCTACAGTTTTGGGTTTCTTATATTTCAGATTAAATATCCAATTACAGAAATCACAGATCTATGAAAGCAATAATTATCCTTACAGTTTTGCTTCTCAGATTATATGTTTATATGTGCTGATCACCTACTTCATAGATAGTAATATGAAACACTCAAGTAGCCTGATTGAAGGATATCGCTTCTGTATAAGCCAGATGCTGTTGGGCTTGCTGCTCCCCCAGTGCAGGGGATGCTGTGAGGCAGCTGCCTATTTCATCTACACTGAATGGCCTCATGCAGTCGTGGACACACAGTGAAATGACCTTGCTCATCACCTGTGGCGTGGTACCTTTTCAGTATCCTGTGTTGTACCTTTGGCATGTAGCACTTCAGGTATGACAGAGATCTCATTTCTACATCCCAGAACCAGCAGAGGAAGGAATGTATGTATTTTTTTGTGATGGCATGAGAATTTAGCTGAGATTATGGATGTGAGGAACTGTCAGGAATAGGAATTTTATAGAAAGTTCTCACAATAAGGTAAAAATGCTCTTGTTGTAAAAATGTTGATGAGCGGTATTTTCTCACCTAAAAAATGCATTCGACACATATATTCTTTTTGCCTGGATATTGTTGTTATTTCTTTCTGTCTCTCAGGTAACTTTCAGGTTGCACAAAAGCAAAAAGACATAGAAATTATGTAAAAAAACTTCTCATTGTACTTTGGTCCAAATTTCATCAATCAGGCATACTAGTCCAGACAGGCAGACTAGAAGTTACCACCATCTTAAGTGCCAATTAATAATAATCTGCTTGATTTTTTTCATCATGAAGACATTCTACAATCCGTTTAATACTCACAAATACCAGAAAAGATAAAACAAAAAAAACCAAAATTGCTTGAAGAATAATTTCTGGAAGAATAAAAAATTCAGTCGAAAGTCAGAAGGAAATCCAAACAATATTTTTTATATGTGCCCTCTCTTAAATTGATTTCCGGATATGAAAATTGGTACATTACAGACAGTGGAGCTAGGGAAATTTTAACAAAACACAGAATCTTTTAACAGCTAGAGAACTGAGAGATGCTTAGACTGATCAGTATTTCAAAAGACTTAGATTTCCCTTTTCAATAAATCTTTTACCTGGTGAATGAAAACAAGGAAAAAAAAAGTGTATACTACAATGATTCAGAAGGAACAAGAAGGGCCTGTCATTGACATCTCTTGTCTGCAGAAGCACTGAATACAGCCTTGATGCCAAAATCAAGAACAAAAACACAGAGAAAAGGGCAAAAGCAGTCAAATTCTTCACTTCAGAATTTTTATGTTTCAAATCACGTGCACAGTCTCTGTCAACAAATAAAAAATGCAACATTTTTTCATGCAGAGAAATGTTAATCTTTAACCCTGTGAAGCCAGCTGCCAGGCAACACGGCAACAAGCCCCTGCAACTCGCTGGTAGCAAAACTATTTCCTGAAAATATTTACTGTTTTACCCAAATACTGCAATATTTTGGAAGCCACAACACAGCATTTCAAAAAGCTGCTTGAGGGGAGGAAGGAATTCCCTAAAGATTGCAGTGCCGGTATAATGCTAGAACAAAGAAATGAACAAAAGAACTTGGACTGGTTTGTGGTCAGAAACAGCATTTCTTGAAGCATTTCTTATATGTAAGAGAAATAACAGATGAATTATAATGTAATGGAAACTTACATTATGGTTTATTCATATTGCATAATAACAATAACAACAACAACAATAATAATAATAATATTAATTGTAATTATTAGTGTTAATGTTAGTACTAATATTATCCAAGATAAAAGTGAACATCCACTTGGTTCCAACATATTCTCAGAAGAGACACTTGTTTCTTCCCACAAAATCTGCAAAATTCAGTGAAGCCTGTGGTGTTTCACAAGGAAAACTGGAAGAAAGTCAGCTGATTTTCAAATATTATTAGGCCAAATATGCACAGGAGCACTCTCTGTCAATAAGGTCAAGTAATGCAAAGCAGACTGCATTTATACTCTTGATCTTTCTTACCCTCCAAAGCAAGACAGCCCCATCTAAATTGCCTGCTGAGAGTGGCCCCTGGCCAAAGCTAGCTTCTGGCCCTTGCTCGGGAATTGTTTAGGAGAGCTCTACTTGCCATCATAGCTGTCAAAGGCCTTCCTAAGAATTTAGCAGTACCACAGTCAATCTACAGTGCCCAAAACTAATCCCTGGCACTACGCACTGCCAACCATCCTCTTTCCTGAGTAATCAGTGTAAGATTATGAAATAAATCTGCAACTTCTGCATTATAAGAGATGACCAGCCATTTTAGAAGTACTAATATGGACTCTACCACAGCTAACACTTCAGATCTCTTTCAGTTAATTTATGTCTCCAAAATTCCCTTCCATGATATTTTGTATATAAGGTAAAAAGTCTTCTGTGGGCATTTTATCAGTGTTTTATAAAATAGACTTTACCATTTTTTTTTCAGTAAGATTTAGTAACAGAGATGAAGTTCCAGTCCCTCTCCTTAGAGCAGTTTTTCAGATTTGTTTTGTTAATAAGGGATCAGATGAGTTGATAGGAAATTGATACCTTGCTCTGGAGAAGGGTTCTCCTGTGGCTTGATGGCTGTGTTGAGCTAATCATTCAGATGGTGAGGGGGCACATGCAACCTGTAAGCACCTTTAAAATTCCCCATCGCAATATCATTAATCCTTCCTAATAGAAATCTCAGATGTTAGGAGCTACAAAGCTGTTGAATAATAGATAGCTCTCACATTGAAAGCTCTCCTTCCACATCCAGCAGAGCTCTCTGCTTCCCTTCCAGTTTTCTACATAGGGAAGAAACATCTATGTTCCCATACAGCAGGACACATGATATTTAACAGACATTTAATGGGACCCCCAATTTCACAGGGGAGAGGGTAGTAAGTCTGGGGAATGTCTTCACCTTCTATATGAAAGGAGATATGTCACTCCTTTACTTGCCAAAGGTCCATGTTAAAATTAACCATCCCCTGATCTACCAAAGTGTTAACATCTTTCACACCTCAAATGTGTCTAACAAAAAACAGGGCATGCAGTGCTGTAATCTTTTTTTTCCCTCCTTTGATAGTGATTTCATTTATTCAAGACACTATCATGGCAATATGACAATAATGGATGACTTTAGTGAACACAGACAGGATTTTTATGTTTCCAATCAGTACATGGCAATACCCTAGTTTAACTGTAAGCAGTCTATTAAGTTCCTGGAAAGCCACTCAGTCTTCTGGACAGCCTCCAGAATACCTCTGCACCTAACATCTAAAACTACACAAATCAAAAGTTTTTATTTTCCATCCCCTCTTAATCTGAGCTCATTAACAACCTTATAGGATTGAGCTCGCTCTGCTCCTGTGATGAGCCAGTGCAGTCCTACCAGAACAACAAAATACATACTCTCAACATCTGGCATAAGCTGATCTAGCCCTATGTACTGTCAGCAAACTCCTCCAAGGTAACTGAATCTGGTTTTGCTGCCACTTTATTCCTCATAAACTAAATGTATGAGCAGGGGGCAGTGTTGGGCAGCACAATTCAATCGTGTTTTCTTATGCTCTCAGTGCTAATAGACTTGCGCTCAGTGCAAGTCCTCGCAAAGGGTGATCTTGAGTCAGACATGCTGGTGCTACAGACAAAACCCTTTCCAAGTACAATGCAGAAAGCCAGTCAGTCTGCTTCCACTTAGTTCTATTTGCACACAAGTTTGTATTAGTAGCTCATAGAAAACCTTGAGCAAGAACTATGGTATTAGCTATCCTCTAATTGACATTCGTGTATCAAGAGTAACCACTAAAACCACTTAAGTTGAAAAAGACAAACTCTGCATTAGGCAAAAGTTAAGTGCTCTTGTTCAGCTTTTGAGGTTGTATGGAGACATCAACTTGTGAAGAACATGGCCTGTAACATCCCGTATCAAAATCCTATTTGTACACTTAAAAAAGTCAGGGACCTTTTTCCTTTCAGCATGGTTATTTATACTGCCTTTCAGGTCTTTTCCAGCCTATTATTCTCCCTGAAAGAAATAAAAAAACCAACAAACATCTAGATCTGATCAGATATATATCCCATTTATATGGCACTTCCTTTATTCTGGTAAATGTTCTACAAAGCAGCAGAGACTAAGACATAGCCAGTAAGAACAGAGGAAAGCTGCATGTCTCCCCTGTATTAGGCATTATTACTCATTGCAAGACGATCAGGCAGTACAGAAAGACTGTAGGACACCTAATTCTCATCATTGATATACACATACCTAAGTAAAGAAAAAAAAACCACAATTACAAATGACATCACAATTGCTACATTTTGAGATTGGGAGTTTGAGAATATAACTGCATTAAAGCCCTTCTGGCAGAAAACCCATTCTTCTGCATAAACATTTTCTTTGTACTAGGGCAGATGAGACAGTACTTTTTCTCTCAATACCCTTCGCAATACCCTTCCCAGCATTGCTCGGGACATGTCAGTCACCTGTGGAAGCTGCAGTACTGTGCAAGATTTATAAACCCAGCACAGACAACGCTGCAATCACCTTCTTCCTCCACCAGAAACAAGGGAAGCTGCTTGACAAGCAGCACTAAGAGATGTGCTCCTTCGGCATACCTGATCATATCCTTCAGGTTTATCTTCTTAGAGGCAAAGTCAGACAAGACATATTCAAAAGCAACATAAATCAGGAGACTTAAGCCTGAGATTTCTTCTTTCATTATGAAAGGCAATGAGGGACCCCTGGTGGCCTAGTGGTTAGCGTGCAGGACTTTCACTGCTGCGACCACGGGTTCGATTCCCAGTCCCTCCCGGGCAGATGGAACCCGTTAGCCCTGTGTGGCCATCCATCTATGAGAAGGACACTCTAAACAAACCTACGTCCTGAGGACCTCACTGCCATTGTCCAAGCTTGCTTGGCCCCGGCAGATGAACCTTAGGATTAAAGGGTGGGCTCAGTTCAGCGCAGGCTGTGTCTCACCTAAAAAATCCATTGCGCAGGCTGGAAAGGTAAAAGACCTTTCCCCAAATCTTCGTTCGCGAAGATGGGCCATTATTATTATGAAAGGCAATGGTAATTTGACAGATCTTTTTTAGTACTTCTCTGGGAATAATCTTTTTTTGTCACTTTGTTACCATTATTTAAAGTTCTACTGGAGACAAAGGGAGATAGAGAAAAAGATCTAATATGTAGCTAAGATATATTTACCATGCCATCTCATCAACACACATATCACACTTTATGCCTTTCTTTTCTGCTTGTGAATATTTAATTAAGCCTTAATTTAAGAATAGGCCTTAAAAATGAACTATTCCTAAATTAAGACACCTGATACATGTCATCCAGTATTTAGAAGAATTTTAATGTTGTATTCTATAAACTCAAAACTCCAGTCTCATGGTTCAACAGATAGATATCAGTGGCCTTAAAGGTTTGTTTTAAATCCATTAGCTCACATGAGGCAAGAATCAGGCCTCTGAGATTCCTCTAGAAAGAAAATACCGTGTTGTGGAGAACAAACTTTTGTGATAAAGACAAACACATTATGCACATTTCCAAGCAGAGATGCCGCAGAGATGCCACAGGGCACCTGTGCCACATAGGTCCTCTAGCTGGGCAGGAGGCTGATCTGGCAGGAATGCTTTGGGAATTCTTTACGAAGATGCAGACAATGGAGAGAAGCATTTTGAAAAGCTACAAAGAAATCTGGGGTAAAAAAAAGAGCAGTCACTTGTGGGCCTGTGAGGCAAGCTGCTGGATTGTCTGAACAATCATTAATACACTCAATAACCCAGACTGCGTTTTTTCTTTATCAAATTGTTACATTTAGCAGAATTTTTAATCTCATACCGGCTAAAATCCATTTTTATCCAAAAGCATTCAAAACTTCAAGGAGACCATGACTAACAAATTATTGTTAGAACAACAACAAGTCTCTTAAAGCAGCCAAAAACCTTTATAATATGCCTCCAGAAGGAGAAGTGGGAAACAGCAATGAAATCCACTGGGAAAGAGGAAAGCAACAACAGCAAGAATTTTTAGTTTAACCACAAAGCATCAGTGTTAAACATTTGATAAGTCTTATGGTTTTGTTCTGAAAATAGATGAGAGGGAGTGTTTTCATGCATGACTAGTCTCACAGCAAATACATTCATGCTTAAAAATATAGCTTATGCACAGATGGCTGCAGAACAATTACTGTGTATTAGTGTTTCTCATTCCATATTAAACTTCTGATGTACCATGAACTCCCTCTTTTCCCACTCTGAAGATTTCCCAGAGAGATTTTATTGCATCATTAGTGCAATAATTACAACATGGCCATGTTGCATTTAACCTTGTTTTATTTCTCCAAATGCGTAATAAGTCTCTTTCTTTTTAACTAGTTTCTTTCATCTAACAAAGTTAAAGTCTTCTTGTCTGATAAAGAAGCAGGCAGTCAGATGCCATCTTGGCGATACAACAGCCTGCTTGCTGTCTACACACATCACCCAGAGTAAAAAAAAAAATAAAAGATTAGTCAAGCTATCTATCTGCAGTTTAAACAGTAAATATCTCAAGATGCCATACATTAACAGCAGCCTGTGGTTTTGGTACATGTACCATTCATTCAGCTTGACAAGGAATGCTCAGCCTGTAATGAGGACATGCCAGATACACTCCAAGAAGGATTCCACTTCTGAAAACAGATACAGTAATTCTGACAAAATGCAGACCTGACATTCAGATTACAGTCCCTTCAGCTCAGATTGGGTTTACAATATGGAAATAATTACTGGCACAAGTAGACTTGAATATATAGGCTCATTTTCTCTTGTTCACTTCTAGAAGAGTGTGAAAAGTAACACCTCTAATGTTATTATTCTATTTAACTCTGGAATGCTTCACTTTCTGCGTAAAGATTTAGATTTAGCTGCAAAAACGTATGTTTGGTTATAGGATCCTTTTTTAAATTCAGTTTTCACTTATCAGGACTGTTCTGGCACAAAATCAATTTATATCAGTGATTTTTTTTCCATGTCTTCAAATCATAACTTTGCCCAAGTGTTGTTTTCTCCATCTATCATGTTCTTTTATGATTAGAAGTCTTTGACAGAGGAATGATGTCGTGTACATTTACAAAGGCAGCTGGAAAACAGCATATATTTTTCCTTCTTTTGAAAGCTACACTAATATAGTTTGTTCTTCAAGATGGCATTATCAAATAGTGTTTTGGTTTTGTAAAATTGAGTAATTTTTATCAGATTTGAACATAAAAATCTATTTGACTATTTATACCTCTATCACAATGCTCTCTTCCTTTTCCAAGTTCTCAGGGAAGTTGAGCATTAAACTCACACTTGTGTACCATCTGAGACAGCTCCTGTCTGACCCAATTGGGTGCTGCCTGTTCACTCAGACAACTGAACAACCCAGAGACCCTCCTGCCAGGGTATACATTCATACATCAGACCATGATGTACAAAGCGCACAATTGACACCACAATGGGAGAGGAGGCAGATCTGCTGGAGGAAAGAGCCATCTTATAGAGACACCTCAACAGCCTGAAAAAGAGCAGGCCAACCAGACCTGCACGAAGTGTGACAAAGATAAATGCTAAATGCTGCACCTGGGATGCAGCAATCCCATGCAGCAGTTGAAGGGATGTCTGACTGCCTGGTGTGCAACTTGGGTGGTCCTGATGTATGGCAACCTGAATGTGTTTCAGCAGTGTGCCCTTGCAGCAATGAAAGCAAGCCTTGTCACAGATTGCACCAACAAGAGCATAGACAGCTAATCGAGGGCTGTGATTATTCCAGTCCATTTAGCACTTGTTAGGGCACACCTCTAATACTGGGTCAAGGTTTGGTCTCCTCAGTTCAAGGGAGACACCAAAAAAATTGGAGAGGGAAAGGCCACTAACATGATGAGATGGTAGTAGTACTTGACAGATGAATAAATATTGAAGAAACCTGGTATCTTCAGCCTAGAGAAGTCTTGGGGGAATCCAATCACATTTTTCCAATACTTGAAATGTAATTACAGAAGGAAGACAGCAACTCCTTCCACAAGGAAGCACAGTGACAGAAAAGAAGCAATGGGTGCAAATGACTTTAGAAGAAATTCCATATGATTAGGAAAAAAACTTGCACCATGAGAAAAAATGAGTATTAGAATAGGTTGTCTTATAGGATCTCCCTTGCTGAAAATAGCAAGATTTGATAGGGGGCTGGATAACTCAATTTAAGTCCCTGCTTTCAACAAAAGGTTGGACCATACAATCTCCAGAGGTCCCTGCCAACCTCAACTTTTACATGGTTCTGCAATGCTATGCAGGTCTGCTGACTGGTCCATGTTCAAACCTGACAGACGTAAACTTGAGAGGCTAAAACTCTGCAAAGAAACAAGTATCAAAAGCAAGAAGGTGCTGCTCCCATCTCTAACCAGAAAGGTGAAGTTCCTTGGCATGAAGAAATATTTATTTTTGTTATCTACATCATTCTGTATCAGTATTTTTGATACACAGTCAAAAATAGACCAGTAACTATGTAAAAGTTGCTCCATATCTCAGAATATAATATTTTATGAATTTAAGTAAAAACAATGTCAGACAAACACTTTCTTTCCCTCTGTGGCCTGTGAAAATCTGTGTCATGTCTACTTCCACTTCCCTTACTGCTGTCTTCAAATTTCAGGGGTTTAGGATTGTTCTGAAACCAGTGTGTGGTAAGTTGTTTGGGGTCCCATCTCCAATAGTGACAGAATGCCTAACTTGTCTGCCAGGCTGAGCATCGCACAAGTAGCACCACATCCCCTTCACCCTGCCTGCACACCATCAGACAGAGATTCTAAGAGAGGAAGAGAAGCTGGGAAGAGGGGAAGGGAAATCAAACAGGTTAAAGAGATGATTCCATACTGGTAAATCACTGCTTACACAGACCACCCCATCTGCTAGGAGTAGAAGTGTCCAAAAAAAGTACAGAAGTCTGCCTTGTGAAACAATTTATTGCTATTACACAGGCTCAACATTATACCAATAGAATCACATTTCATAGGGTTGGAATTATAAAATAAGAGAAAAAGAAATTACAGAAAACACTCAAATAGACATTATGGCTCTAGTTATATGTCACATTTCATCCAACTACAAAAAAGGTGGAGGTAAAGAAATACAGAAGTAAAATAAAAATCAACTTACAAAAGTAACTCTTCACAAAGATGTTTGCTATAAGGTTTTTGACCAAGTGAAAATAGAATTATTGTGACAGCTACTCATATGCATTCCCACCAGCACTGCCCAAATTACTACCAGTACTAAGTAGTTCCTACTCAGTGTCCAAATTTTGGACACTGTTTAGATGCATCACTTTCTTCCCCTATGTGTATGCAGAGTGTAGGTATCCCACATTGGATTGCCAGCTTTATCACAGGTCTAGATGCACACATAACCAACATAAATATTCAGGCATTGCAGTGCCTAAGTCCCCTCATCAATCTAGGCACTCTTCAGAAGCTTCTTATCTTTTTCATCCACAGCATAATAATACTTAGATGTTTGCTTAAAAAAAATCATTTCAAAGAAAAGAAAATTTCACTTATTTTCTCCCTTCCAACTAGAAATTATTTCAACCCTGGAGAGGAAAAAACCCAAGTATTTACTGCCAACAATTTAAGATTCTAAGTTCAGCTTAAAAAAATTGTTTCTGGAGATCAGAAGAACAGAACTTTGACATATGAATCTTACCCACGAAGAAAAAAGCCCTTTACATTCCATTCCTAAGTTATTCCTGATGGCAATGAAAGCTCATTTTATCATTGAACATGCCCTTCAGTGCAGTCTTTCAACAACACACTTATGTAAGTAAGAAAACAAACATTAGCCTTTCTTCAAAATCATTTTGTCCAGAGTGTTTCCAGAGCACTGTGAAACCCTCTGAATCCTGATTTAGAACACAATAGGGCTTTCAGGAGAGGCAGGAACCCAAATCTTTATTTAGTGCCCCAGATTTACACGAATTCTACTAATGCAACTTAAACATCTTCAATGTAAAAACATTATGAGTACTCCCTCTAGTGTGTATCTAAATGAAGCAAATATTCCCTGCTGACTTCCGAGGAAAATATTTTATTATCTATAAAGTTACTCTGAAATTAAGCATGTAAGCATTTGCAGCTATCAGAGAACAGGTTGTTACTGAGTATCTCAGGAATTTTTGTTTCTTCAGAAGTTGCAGGGAGCCAGCAACAGCCTACACTAGACTTTTCCTGAAACTGGTAGGAGCAAACCAGACACAGAAAAAACCTGCTCCTAAAGAAGTAGGACTCAAAGACACTGGTTTCCTTTGGATGTGCATCCTGCATCCCTGCACAGCCCTTCACAAAGCCATAAGTACTCTGCTTCCTCATGCACACACATATACTTGTCCCTCCCTGACTGGATCCCTCCCAAACACTGGTGGCTGGGACAGAGGAAGCACATGCTTTGGCTTGCCTTTTTGGTTTATTTTCTATTTCTCTAGCAGAACATGAAAAAGGATGGAAAATATTAGAAGACTCACATCTGAAGGCTAGGGAAAAAATCCCCTTCTCTCCCCCCCACTCCCAACATGAGCAGCAGGCACTATCCTTTGACCAGATTTACTGTCCATGGATGAAATTCTGACTGATTTAAATGACCAAAGTAAATGACAAAATTCTTGCTGAAATCTTTGCTTTCTCGCTAGAGCAAATGAAAGTGATGCAAAATTAAACACTGATTGGAAGAACAGTTCTGATTTATGTGATCATTTTATACACTTTCTGAGTCAAAATTTAGCTTCTTTTTCCTCCTCTAATATAAAAAGAATTACAAAGGCACACCACAGACAGAGAGAAACCTTCTGCATGTAAATCACTACCACATTATGCAATGGCAGCAGTTATTTATGAATACATTGCATTGTTCCTATGTTTTAGACTATAAGTTCTGTTGAAAACATCTTTCCAGTTGATTGAATAGTTGAAATGTCATCTCTAAAAGATGATCCATTTCAGAGAGTTTAATACATGCTTCTAGAATAGGAAAAAATTATGGGCTACTTTATAAAAATAGCTGTATCAAGAACATGCTCATGTTCTTCTACATTTCAGGGCTAGCACAGCATTATTCCATCAGAGAGAAGCCACTTGAGACTGAAGGAACCTGTTCAATGGGCTTAGATCCTTGTGTGATCCCTTTCAAATTTTTGGGGAAAAAAATCTCTCTAAATTTACTAATCAGGAAACAATCTCATTTTCTCTGTGCTGCTACTAGTCACTTTTTTTGTTTACCTTGCACCCATTTCCTTACCTTTAAGGACTCTGTATTTGATAATATGGTTTGCATGGCTATAGACCGATTACAGATCAGACTCTAGGAGTGCACTGGTACTGGAACACTCCTCACAATTCCTTTTTTCAAATATGAGATGGAAATACTCCAGATATAGATATTATCCTTATTCTAGGTGAGCTGCTAATGTAGCTGCCTCAGCCACAATTTCAACTATAAACCCAATCTTTTTCTTCCAGATATCCATAAGGAAAGAAACAGCATGGTTTATTTGACTATGTACAATGACAGGACATGAAAATTAAAATGGGAAACCAAAAAACTTTGCTTTAGAAAGCTGCTATTTACACAGCAACTAGGCATACAAGAGGAAGGGAAGATCTACCATTAACTGTTGCAGAAAACTGCTATGTTTGTTTGTATTTTGTATAAACTGTGGGCAAAATGGCACAACAGGAGATTAAAAGCTTTACATGAGAAACAGAGTAATTAAACAGAAGAAAAAAAAATCACAGGAATTAATGATTTTGAATGTGAATGATTTCTAAAATCCAATCCGGAGTCTTTCACTCTGTAATTATCCTAATTATCTAAGCATTTATCCTTCATTAGTCTTCAGACATCAGACCATTACCATAATTCCTAGATCTTGTTTTTTTTCCCCAAGAATTACAATTTGATGCTGAAAGACATGAAAACTATTACTTTCTTGCACTCGCACTTCTCAAATCCTGTTATGAAGGTACCTGCATATGTTGAACCAGGACCAAGAAAACCAATGGTTTCAAAAACCAGGCTTTTAAGTTCTGGTGTTGTTCTCTGTCTCCAGAGGTTACAGGGCCTTATGCACCTCTCACCTGCAAGTGGAAGACATTCCTGTGCCCATGTCTGAAACTGGGGAGAATCGGTCTGACTGCTGTCATGGGATTCCAGCAACTGTGACAACAGAAGAGGGTATTTAAACTTCCAATCAAAGTGACGAAAAAAGTCCCAGTAACCTAATAACAAAGAAAATGTGATAGACCATGGAGAATCTTTTTCTAAGCTGCATTTGTCCAAGCTATGAAAAGGTACTTGCCATTTAGCCTGCACAGTTGAGATGCTGCGTTAGTTGTAAAACAAGAAATGTTGTAAAACACACGTCAGCATGCTAACAAGTCTGAATGTCAAGAATCAAGTAAAAATAGAACTGTTTCATGAGCAAAGTGGTGACATTTAGAGCATATCTCATTAATTACAGGCCATGGGGCTCTTTCATGAAGCTAAGTGTGGGAAATGTTAAGATGACTATGAAGCCTTCAGTCACAGAAAACAAACTAAATGATCAGAAAGATGTAAAGAAAAGTGATACAGCCTTAAATAGAGCATTTTACCTTTCCAAATGGCCATTTTTCTGACCGTTTAGAGACACCTATGAAGTTAAGACAGATTCAAGACTGAAAAAATAATTAAAGACAAAAAGAAAAACAGGGCAGTCTCCACCAGGTCTTTGAAATTTTTTTTGTAATTCTTTTTCATGATCCAGGAATTCACAGCAAGGTACAACCTGACCTTATGCTGAAATCTGAAAAAAACATGACCTGGGAGTGTTTCCCTACAAATAAGACAAAAAAACTGCTGGGCAATTATAGAATCATAGAACCTTTAAGTTTGGAAATTTCCTCCAAGATCATTGAGTTCAACTGTTAAAGTAGCACTGCCATGTTACCTTTAAACCATATGCCCAGGTGCCACATTCAAGGTTTTTTTGAACAATTTCAGGAACCCTGATACCACCATTTCCCTGGGCAGCTCATTCCAATGCCTGACCATCCTTTCAGTAAAGAAATTTTTCCTTTTATCGTATCTAAACCTCTTCTGGTGCAACTTGAGTGGGTGGGACCCCTGGTGGCCTAGTGGTTAGCATGTGGGACTCTCACCGCTGCGACCCGGGTTCGAATCCCAGTCCCCCCGGGCAGATGGAGCCCGTTAGCCCTGTGAGGCCATCCATCTATGAGAAGGTCACTCTAAACGAACCTACGTCCTGAGGACCTCACTGCCATTGTCCAAGCTCGCTTGGCCCCGGCAGATGAACCTGAGGATTAAAGGGTGGGCTCAGTTCAGCGCAGGCTGTGTCTCACCTAAAAAATCCATTGCGCAGGCTGGAAAGGTAAAAGACCTTTCCCCAAATCTTCGTTCGCGAAGACTGGCCATTATATATTATATTATTATTGCTTGTTACCTGGGAGAAGAAGCCAACTCCCATCTTGCTACAACCTTCCTTATAGAAAGCATTAAGGTCTCTCCCAAGCCTCCTCTTCTATAGGCTAAACAACCCCAGCTCCGTCAGACATTCCTCATCAGCCTTTTGCTCCAGATCCTTCTTCAGCTCTGTTGCCCTTCTCTGGACTTGCTCCAGCATCTCAATGTCTTTCTGATAGTGAGGGGCCCAAGATTGAATGCACCACAGTGTGAAGACACCATTAACTTCCTATTCAGATGTAACTGAGCAAAACTCTCAGTGAAATCAGTAGGAAATTGTCCTAAATAAAAGGGCTGAGTAGTTAACTCAGGATTGAAAATCAGATTTACTAAAGGAAAGAATAACATGATCTGCCACTTACTCAGAGTAAGTTGAAAATATGTATGCATATATATGCATACGCACAGATATAGATACTCTCACACTCCAGTGTAACCAACATTGTGAAGGAATTAAGCAGTTTATTAACAGGTAAAATGAAATCCTTTAAGTTGGTATTTCTAAGTGCTTTGTGCATTTTGCTGTAAAAATTAGACTACTGTTTCATGTTTAGGGATTTTTATTAAAACAAAAGAAAATTCCCTTTATCAAAATGAAACATTTAATTTTGCAGAGAACTGCTTTTGGAAAGTGTGCTGGTTTAAAAGTAAACTGGAAGGAGAAATGAACCCAACTCAAAAGAGATTATAAGTCAGAGTTACAATTTAATAACAACAATACAATAAATAAAATTATACAGACAAACAATTGGTTTTAACCCACAAAACTCAGATGTATAACACAGCACCCTGGGGAATGAACAGAATGGTTTTCGTTGGCCCCCATGCTGAGCCCTACGTGGTCCCCCTGAGTCCAAAGTAAAAGGAGGGGGAAAACCTGTTGGTGAGAGTGCTGGTCACAGTCCAGTCAAGAGTGCTGGTCCCAGTCTGGTCGAGAGTGGTGGTTGTAGTTCGGTCGAGGTTCTGGTCCTCCTCTCTATGTGACAAGTGGGGCCAGAAATCCCAAGACCCCACTCTCAGGTTTGAGTGGGAATGCCCAGTACTTCCCCCGGCGGGGGGAGTTCCACAATGGGTGATTGTGAGTCATGAGATATTTTTGGAATCCTTGGTGGCCCATTAGCAGACATGACCCCTCAGGCTGGGTGTAGATGTGCTAATGACTCCCTGGAGGGAAGTTAACATCGCCCATAACTATGGCCTGAGGGATCAGGTGTGCTCTGGGCAGCTGCTGCAAATGGTTTATTGTTAACAGTTCCTGGGAAATGACATAGAAGGTATAGAATACACAGTTTGGGTTACACCCACACAGTGATGAACTGGTCTCTGCTGCTCTAACTAGGACATTTTCCACCTCTTATTCTATACCATTTATGTCATGCATAAATTAACACCTTTTAAAACTATATGCATATATATATATACACAATGAAACATTACAGACCATTCCCACTCAAAATTAGATCCCTTGTGGTACACAACGCATCTCCCCATCTTTTTACATTACCTCTGTCTCCACAGTAGCTATGCCAAAAGCCCAACAAAGTCCTTTTGAGTCTTTGAAATACCCACTCCTCAGGTAATCTATGCCAAGGATACACAGGGCCTCTGGGCCAGTCACGATGGGGTGTCTATGCCATTCCTTCCCAGTCAAGCTCACTTCAGCTTCCACTACAGTCAGTTGTTGGGATCCCCCTTTCACTCCAGAAATAGAGATGGATTCTGCTCCTACATATCTTGATGACATCAAAGTATATTGTGCGCCAGTGCCAATTAAAGCCTTATATCTTTGTGGGTCTGATGTGCCAGGCCACTGAATCCACACAGTCCAGTAGACCCAATTGTCCCTCTCCTCTACCTGGCTAGAAGCAAGCCACCCCTAATCCTGGTCATGGTACTCACTGTGCTCTTCTTGTAAGTATGACCTGGAGGTCCCTTCAAGAGGATCAGACATATCATCGTTCCTGTACCATCTGGAGTCTTGCTCATAAAAGACCAGAGCAGCATTTATCCTTGAAGAGTTCCTTGTGGTACTTGTTCCTCTTTTCAATTCACGTACCCAGGCTGCTAAGGAAGAGGTGGGTTTTCCATCCCACTTCCTCATATCTTCTCCATGCTCATGGAGGTAAAACCATAGATTGCCACGTGGAGTGCACCCTCTCTCCTTAGCTGGGGGATGCCTGCTCCTGATAGCAGAGACTCTTGTTTGTCCTGGCAAGATACGGAAGATCCCATCCTTAATTTCCTCTCTTAGCTTCTGGTGGCCCTCTTGAGTCTTCTCTTTCAGGCTTCGGACATGTTCAGTCAGTTTGGTTTCCACAGATGAAACGTGGACTTGTAATGTGGCAGTGACAGTGTCTTCATAAATCCTGAGTTTGCTAACCAATGCACCCACCTTGTCCTCTCCCTCCCTCCATTGCAACGTTGCTAAGTAGAGAGAATATATTTCTGGCCCGAGCCGTCCAAACTTTAACCACATCTGGGATGTGCATTGTACACCATCTGGACTTCTAGGGAATCTTTCATCCTCTAAAAAGATTGTCTCCAGTATGGCTAATTCCCTTAAGCACCAGATACCTTGTTCCATTGTGTTCCACTGTCCTTGCTGTACGTGGAGGTCCTCCTTACAAAGATATCTCTCCCTCACACTGGACAACAGTCGTCACCAGAGGCTGAGACTTTCCTGCCCCTTTCCAATCCCCTGATCAATGACTACATCTCAAAACAGGGATCCCAGTTGCCTTGCTTCACTCCCATCTAGAATTGTATCATTAGCTGCGGGGTCCCAGATTCGGAGCAGCCAGGTCAGAATGGACTCATTTGCCTGTCGTGTGAACTCTCTCCGGAGCTCATGTAGCTCACCCAGGGATAGGGACCAAGTGAATATTTCTGGCTCTGTCTCCTCTGCTGGATGTGAAGGTCCTGCCTCTTTGTCATCATTCACTATATGAACTGATTTAGTCTTTGATTTCCTTTTCTGGACAGGGGCGACTGCTATTGGTTTCAGTTGTCCTTCTGGCTCCTCGATGGTTTGTGGGGACATGGTGCCGGTTGATTCATTTCTTTTTCCCTCTGACTCGGCCGTGGTTTGGGTGGACATGGTGCCTGTGGATTCGCTCGTTCTCTCCTTCCCCTGATGGTACTGTACTATGTCAAGTAGTGTCCAGTAGGCAGTGGCCAGGGCCCAGCAGGTTGCTGTGAGCTGGCCATCTCTGGAGCTGACAGAGCATTTTTCCTTCACCAGTCTTATCATGCTAACAGGATCAGGGGTGAATTTCCAGATCATTGAGAAAAGAACTTCTCCAAATACTGGTCGATGTCCTCCCACTTCCCATGCAACTCAACATTATCCACTCCCAGAGCAGGCCTCCAGACAACCTCCCTAGAAGGCTCTATTCTGACCCTAAGCATGGTGTAGACAGTACAGAGCAGACAAAGCAACACTAACAACAACATTGCGCTGTCTTTAACATCAAAAGGAAACTCAATATTTTCAAGGACTGTTGTAGCAGGTCTGAAGGGGAAGAAGGAGGTGAAAGGCTGGTAATAATCATTCCCTCCTGTTCCCCCAAAAGGCTGGATGCAATTTTCAATGAGGCCCCAGAGGTAGCAACCCAAACCAGGACAGGCAAACAAGACTGAATACACTTTCACAATGAAACTCACTGCTTCTGATGCTACAACATCATAAACATAGTATATTAATAAAGCAATTTTGACCACTCTCCCTGGTCTTAAAGAGAGCATCAAAATTGGCAAATGGTTCCCCATATGTGGAAATATGAACAGGCTCGAATACAACATCCACGTGAATACATCAAGCAACATGGTGATCAGGGAGTTTCCGTATCCAAATACACAAATGCTTAAAATAAAATTGTGACTCTGACTTCACTCTCATGCACCACGTTGGGCGCCAAA
>NW_020897695.1:14440904-14513411 GCF_003984885.1 Neopelma chrysocephalum | reverse complement strand
ACCCAGCTGCAGCACTGGCTTCACACACAGCCTGGGGAGAGCAGAGGATAGGTCACAATGGGAGCTGTTACCATGCTTTGCATATAATAGTGGAAATCACACACGCTAGAGAGTATTAAATAACCTATTCCTCACTAGATTAATCCAAAAGTAAAATGTATTCTACACTAATTTAAATAGGCCATACTTGGTCCTTCTTTGCTGATTGCAAATAAACTCTAATTCCAGAGTGTGAATTTCTTGTATTCTTTTCAAGCAGGTCTTGAGGGGAAGAAGGAGGTGAAAGGCTGGTAATAACCATTCCCTCCTTTTCCCCTAAAAGGCTAGGTGCAATTTTCAATATGGCCCCAGATGTAGCAACCCAAAACAGGAAAGGCAAACAAGACTGAATACACTTTCTCAATGAAACTCACTGCTTCTGATGTTTTGACGACATAAACATAGTATATTGATAATGCAATTTTGATCCCTCTCCCTGGTCTTAAAGAGAGCATCAAAATTGGCAAATAGTTCCCCATATGCAGCAATATGAACAGGCTCAGGTACAACATCCATGTGAATACATCAAGCAACATGGTGATCAGGGAGTTTCTGTATCCAAATACACAAACACTTAAAATGAAATTGTAATTCTGACTTCTTTCTCTGCCCCACATTGGCCGCCAAAAAATGTTTAAAGGTAAACCTGCCACGGCCCGAAGGGAAAAGGGATAGGGATGCAGCACTGCACAGAGAGTTCTGACACAGCAGAAGGTCAGGGTGCAATGGCAGCTTTATTAAGGGAGACATGGACTTAAATAGGGTTTGGGTAAGGGGAGGTTCAGTAACTGGGGTGGAGCATGGGACTGACAACTCAGAGTAGTATAGGATTGGGGGAGAGGGAAAAGATGAGTGGAACTTTGAAGTATCCAGGGGAAAGGACCAATGGGAGCTCACTCCGCACTGTGGCAACCATCAGCCAATCAGTGCAAGAGGAGCGGGAAAGCAGGGGAGAACAAGGGAGTAAACAACTTTTGGAGGGAAAAAACTGAGGGCAAGTCCAGGCAAGCCCTGAACAATACAAACCATAGGGAATAACATGGGGGTACATTGAACTTAGTATAAAACTGGTAATAAACTGGGGGATAACAAGTCAGTCCATGGAATAATAGTCTTTTCAGGCCCCATAAACATCTCTCCAGGCCTGGAATTGTTCCCAGTCCGATTTGTGTTCCTCCTCATAAACCGGCAGGAGAAATCAACTCAACTCAAGAGATAAGTCAGAATTACAACTTAATAAAAATAATAGAATAAATACAATTATATGGACAGAAGGAGTATGCTGTTACAATACTTTGCGTATATTAATGCAAATCATAGACGCTAGAGAGAATTGAAAAAACCTATTCCCTGGGAGATTAATCCAAAAGTAAAATTTATTCTGCACTAAGTCAAATAGGCCATAGTGGGTCCTTTTTGGTTGATTGCAATAAACTGTAATTCCAGACTGTGAATTTCTTGTATTCTTGTAACAATGCTGAGTGGTTTAATACTTAGGTGCTCTAGTGTTTCTAGGGAACCCTTGTCATGTTCTCCTGTGTACTACATATGTACACACCAACTGTACATATTCCAACAGCATTATATCAAACCGGAACAATTTATAAGAAAAGTTCTATTTACAATGGTGAGCAAGTCAGTCAGAACTTTAAAGACCAGGCTAACTAACTACAGCAAAGTTTAATTAGCTACCACTGATAGGTTTTTTTAGTTATTCTTCATGAGCTTAGATGCCACTTAAGGTTATAGTTTCTCTGATACCACTTTTCTCCACCAGTGGGGAGGGTCATCATGCTGTTAAACTAGAGAAAACCTAAGCTAGGAGACCGTAGGAAATGTTGCCACAAGCATCATTACAGCTGAAGAAAAAAAATGTGTAGCAAGGTGGTAAGAAAATATTACTGGAACACAGTTTAGAGAAGCCATCCATAACAAAGTCCCTTGAGATGAACTTTATGCACATGCATTTAAAAAAAAACAAACAAAAAACCACAACAATAACAAAATAAAAACAAACAACATTTAAAAATACATACATGGTAACCATTTCATTCCGGAAACCATTTTTTCCTTTTACTTCAGACATTTTGCTGTTCATAGGAGCCCACCCTGCTTGAGGCTTTTGACTCATGAAAATAAAATGAGTCATATTGAAATGCTGTAACATCCCTTCACCTCTGCAGAAGCACTTACGCAAAATTTGTGCTTCAGTATCACACAACCTTTTCTTTTTCCCCTTAAGGAGATGAACATTGTGATACATATTCACAGTGACCCTGAGATGAAACAAAATGAACACATGCTGTAGCTGGCAGATTTACAACTGTTGGTCAAAACACTCTGAACTAAAATTGCGATAATATTGTCTAGAAAGAGGATCAGTCGTCTTCCCTCTGAGGCATCTGCTCAAGCTCAAAATTTCAACCATTACCAGCAGCAGAAACCCACAGAGACAGTTGGAAAAGTGGACCAAGAGGTCTCTGAATACATGGGGAAACAAAATTGTATCGACCAAGAGAGAAGACTGAGTTTTATTCAACATTGTCAGAATTTTTTAAATATTCACTCCAGTTGAAAACATGGGTAAAGGAGGCTTCATTAATTTCTTGCTAGGGTCTTTAAACAAAACCCATTGAACTCCACGGGACAGAGGAGTCTTCAACAAGCTGGGAGAAGCTGTATTTTCAGACCAGCAGAAAATGAGCCCAGTAATTATTTTGCACTCCCTTAGGAGATCACAGAAAAGGAGACGGCAATAATCAAGAGAGAAGATGAAGAATTTTAGCTCTGAGGGCAGGTGGGGAGAAAAAAGAGAAGTCTTGGCACAGCAAGGAGAAATAGTTCTGTGTGAAGAGACAGTGGAAACACAAACGACTTTGTAAGAAGCCACTGGCAACACCTACCCTCGTTTTTCCTTTAGGTAGATGTTTCTGTCAGCCTCACTGGCTGCTGCCCTGAAGCCCCCACAAACCCTGCCCACACCACAGTGGAGGAAATGCCATACCTGTGGCATGAGGGAGGATATCACTGCTGGTTACATCTAGTATGCAGAAATGTGCACATCTTATCCGACATCATGTGGATTCACACACCCCAGTCAGGCAGCTCTGCTGACAGCACCTACCTTAGGAGCATTTCTGACTTACTGTGCTGTCTGTAGCCTCCAGCACCCCTTCAGCAGACCTACCGTGTTGCCTGCTGCATCCCTTCACCTGCTGGAAGAATCCCTGAAGTGAAACGCTTAACAAATTGGGAGCTGCTTCTTCTTGAGACGTGACCATCTACGCACAACAGTCCTCAAAGGAAAAAACTTACACACTTGATGTATAGCTGAAGATACAAACTTCAGAATAGATTACCTCAGCTTACTGCTTTCAGAGCAAAATCTCTTTAAGTATTCATCCCTTGTGAATTAAGACATTCACCAAAAACCCCACAAGAGTTAGACTGTATTCTCTTAGTAGTTATTACAATTTTTCCCCCGTGATTGTTACCACTTATTGAGAACTAATTGGTTTACAAAGAATTTAAATTGCCTTTTAGCATTCAGAGCAGTTTGTATAGATACAGTCTTCGAAGTTATCCATCCAAAATTTAATTTCTGGGGTTTTTTTCCTATGCAGTAAAGGAAACCTTAAAACCTTAAAACCAAATTTGTGGAGGAACTGTGTTCTAGAAAAGCACTTTTACCCTATTTTAATCAAACTTTCTGTACAATCAAATGCATGGCTATGAAATTCTTGTTTACAGCTAATGAAAACCATTTGCAAATATTAATTTGCAAAGTTAGTTGTCTTCAAAAGAACAAAAAAATCTTTTAAATTATATTTTAAATGCTATAAACAATGTATAGTATCTTTCAGTTCAACTGAAAACTGTTCTGGTTTATTTCCTGCTATTATAGGTAATTTACCAATAGTTCCATAGAGTACAGTTACAAATTCTTACAAAAAATGTAGTTGCTGTGTAGAGCTTCAGTTAAGCTTGCTCATGCAATTATAGGAGGAAATACATTTAAAAGGTGTTTGTAGTCAATATTTCATATCACTCTAATAACATTTTTCATTCCACTATGGACATGAACATTTGGCATTGTCCTAGGTTTTATGCATTGATTGTAATAAACTTCAGAAATCTTTTATTACTGAATTACCCTGAACTGTGAAAAGTTTTTTGTCCCTTTTTTCACTCAGCTGTCTAGAATTAGACTTTCTAGACTATCTGGAACAGGCTCAGGAGTTAAAATAGCTGAGTATGCTTCCTGGGAAGTAATGCAATACAAGAATGAACGATCTTGATGTATAGTATATTTTTTATGGCTACTAAGTTAATATTTTTAATAAAGAGATCGGTTTTGAGAATAATCTGAGGTTTGCACTTTGCACGTGTGTTGTATAGCAGCAGGGTATTAAAAGCAAATGGACACTTAAAGAGAGCAGCTTTGGAGCTGAACCTAAATTTCCTGATTCTGATTCAGAGCTGCCTATAGAACCTGTAGGGAGTCAGTCCTACAGCAGTATAAGCTGGATTTTTCAGTTAAGGTTTTATGAGACCAGTCTCCAGACCCAGCTTGGTTGTTTGGGCTGCTTCAAAGATAGATTCATATCTGCTTTCCACCTAAATGGAATTCTGCTCCTTAAGACAGGAAATGTGAGGAGGAGTCAATATTGCCTTACAGAATTATTACTGATTCATGCAAATAGATTATTCAACTAGTAACTCTGACATTTCTAAAAACTGGAGACCTTTTTGGAAAGTAATCTTAAATACACCTGTTTCTATCTTGTTCATTGTCCTGCTTATAGATAATCACAAAGGAAGGATCTGGAAAAGTTTCTTTATTGTCTTTTCAGAGAGTACTGCTACAAAGTCATCATGTCTAACTCCCAGTGGACACTACATAGCATTGATCTGAGGCAGAGCTGTGAGCTAGCTAGCTACGCTTCCATCTCCCTCCCCTCAAATCAAATCACAGCCAATAAACACAAAACACAAAGTCACAGCAGTCAATGTGAGATGGGAGTTGAAGAGAGACCATGCAAAGGAAGGTGATGGATCAGGGCCTGTGAAAGGAAGCCTTGTGCTTGGGAGGGTTGTAGAAGACACATGAAACTTCAGAGCCCCGAAACTGTTCTTCTTCTAATGATTTCTGATTATAAAGTACCCCTTGTGGGGAGAGGATCATTGTTTTGACCGGTCAGGTGCATTTATGAGATGCAGATAGGGCCCTAGATGATTTGCTGGTTAATAAGGAAAGGAGCTGAAGGAATATGTCAGCTGATAGAGGCTGTTAGACTTTCTAGTATTTCAATGGAGCTCTGCTAGAAACACATTACATGAACTCATGCTACTAAGCATCTAGTTGAAACACTTGCTTTTGTAAGTATTAATCCATAAGCAGTTAGCCATAACAGGAAGCTTCTTAGAAATTGCTTGTGTAGGACATGTTTGTCTGTCTGGAGTAAGGAGTTACTGACTTCGATTCTGTAGTCCTGCTTACCTACACAGACAGCAGAAAGTATTTATTCTAAACACAACTCAGACTAGCTTTTCTTACCCCTCTTCAGTCTCGCTCTCACATTGCCTTTGCTTGTTGTTCCCTCACATGCAGGTTCCTGTCACACAGGAACCCAGTGCTCCAGTCCCTTTCCTTGCTGCTGATTTAAAAGGCCCCACAGCAGAGTTCCCAATCAGACGTTAATCATTCCACTCTGTGCTTTGGGACAGGGACTTCTGTTGATCCAAATGGCATTAAACAAAAATCTGCAATTGCCTTTCTGTTTGCTCTGAATAAAAAGTATGTGGCATACCTATTAGTGTCCAATGAGAACTGAACTTGGATGTAGATAAAATGGCAAACATCCACAGCCTTACAGGTCACCTCAAAAGCCAGTTCAGTGTTCAAAGGAGTAGACGTAAAAATTTATTTCTATTCATATGCCTCCAAGCCTGATGGAGTTTACAGTTACTTATCTTCATTGAGGTAAGTCACTTGTGTTCAGTTTGATTGGTGCAGTTCACAGCGGTAGAGTTAAATCCAAAGATAAGAAACAGCAGCTCTTAAGTCTTTAAATGATATGGCACAATACTTTCTGCTCCTGAGAACGCCCTTATTGCATCCAACTTCACATTACCATTTCTACTTTTGAGAAAATAGGGTAAACTTGTGAAATCCAGCTACATGTGAGCAAGCATTATAGAGACCAACCTTCTAAATAAGAGGACAACTTTTATACCTTTCTAAATTCCACCTGCAGCCAAGCACTTTCCCCTCTCACAGTGTCTGAACCCACCCTTCTCTGGCTAAGGGGACAAGTTTTAGACTATAAGTGGCGCAACAAACTTGCTTGGTTTCATTTTAATTTTTCCCTTTTTTCTTCCCCGCACTGGAAACTGTGGCACTGAATACACCTCCCTTTAGATGGACGGCAGCTTTGAAATTTCCTAAATATGAAATTTTAGAGTGCAAGTTCTGATCAGGTACTGATACATACAGCAGTAAAATTTGTTCCTTTCAGCTCCATTAGGGATTTGCTTAGTGTTTCTTCTAATGTTATTTTAGTATTAACTATCCCTTGAAGCAGATCTATGGAGAGCCAAATCTACATTTCTGTTCAGCTCTCAGTAAGACATTACTGCCTGTGGTAGGAAGAGAAGTAGCCAGGAGGACTTTGGTTCAAGGTGTAACTCTCTCCTGATTACCTTGGGAGGACTCACAGTAGAAAAGCACTGTAATTTTCCATACCCAAAAGAAATATTCTGATTTGGGGAGGAAAGGAGAAACTGCCTTCACCAGTAAAATGGACAATGCCTCCTACATCATATGATACAGTCATAGTGACCTTACTTCTGTGCCTTCTCCCATCACACCCTGCATGTATACATGCAGAGCAAATGCACAGACACACGTGGGCTGCCCTGACTCCATGACCAAGAGCACACCCTTTTCAGGGCTGGGTAAATCATGCTTTCTTACTGAAGCCCATGAAAGATTTTTTTTTACTATCTGCTTTGCCATTTGCCAAGTACTCTGCAAAATGAGACTGACAAAAGGGGAGTAGATGCTATAAATTTGTGACAAATTAATATATTGATGGATCTTTTCCCTACAGCTTTAAAATTGTAATGAAGTAGCAACTTAATACAGTCTGTTGCCCAAGTTTGTTTTTAAAAATTTCAATACTAAATTTGGCTTTCTCAGTGGCAAGCAAGTTAAAGTGACAGCAGTATTGATTATTGCCTCAGCAGCACTGTGATCTGCTCACAGCAGCCTGTGGAGAACAGAAATTTAAACAAAAGCAGAAGGTGGGCCAAAAGCTACAGATGGTGGTTAAACAGACACTCCGTTGCACACAGGCTCCCAGCAATCTTGGCTGTAATTGCTTACTCCTCAAAATGTTCTTAGGATCATTAAACAGAGACTCCTTTAATTGTCTGTTATTATAAAGGTTTCAGAGAGAATTTGGCCGTTTCTGTCTGGCAACACCTCAGATAAATTCACATCATTTCCCATTGCCCATATACATTATGCCATCATGTGCCAGAGAAACACACTCTCATTCCCTCCTCAGCTTTGGAGCAAGGAACAAGGGCCTCTTCACAGAGTTTGCACATGTAAGGTCTGGGTAGATCTTCGGCCTCTTTGCTGAATTGGTGGCAGCTTTTCCACTCAGGTCTCAGGGTCTCTGAGTTATTAATGGACCACTCACCTTTGCTCTAAAGCCTGGTTTCTGGCTTGATTTAAGCTGCAAAGCTGATGGCTGTTCTTCCCTATCTGGACTAGTAGGCATGATTCATAACATCTCATGGCACCATGTATTTTCCCAAGTTAATCTGGTCAGGTGTGTATTTGAAATCATTCTGGTTTTGAATCCTAGCAAATCTACTGCAGATGTGAGACTTCTACATCCAAGTCCAACTGGCAGGTCTTCATGTGCATCCCTATGCAGATGTGCTGGAAAAGCATCCAATACATGTGCTCAAGCTCTTAAAGGAGTCTTAACAGCAGCGCTAAGCCTGTAGCTGCATTAATTTGACTTAAAGGTTGGCTTGCCTTTAAAACTGCTGCAGGTAAGGATGAGGATTGCATCCCCCCACAGCTGCCCATAAGATCTATGGGTTTCCCATCCCATTCCATGGACAGCCAGTTGTCTCAGTTCTACAAGGGAATGAAGTTTTTACTCTAGAAAAATTGGGGCAGCATTGTGGCATGACTACCGATTTAGCAAGGAAGCAGAACATCTAAAAATCAGTGTAACTCCAGAGATTTTAGGCCAATTATGAGAGCATGAAATGTCTTCTCAATGGGTTTTGCATGGCTGGCTGTCACTAAACCTTACAGTTTGCAGCCAAGTACCCTCCAGGCTTCAGAAGAGATCCAACAACGCAAGGGTTGATAACACCACTACTAAAGACTGGTATACATGTTTGCATTCCTGCTGTTCATACCTTATCAGTGTTTGTGCAGGAGTAATTTCCCTCTCTGAGATGTTCATTGTGAGGCTTTTAATCAGTAATTTAAAAAATGCACTTTTAAATAAAAGGAAATAATGCTTTTTGAAGAAAAAAACAGGCCTAAAAAAATTCTCTTTAGCTTTTTGACTCATTGCTCCCCTTCATATTATTCCCTTGGCTCATGATAGCTTTTGCTTCTATATGATGACAGCTGCCTTATTAGAGATAAATCTTGAGGGTTTGACACTGCAGAATTTAAATAGCATCCCAGAGCCACAGCACCCTCATTGTCTTGCTAATAGGATATCAAGAGGGGAAACAGTGACGAAAGTTCTTTTTTAGTCCTGAGACAGGTCCCACCCCCACCAGGAAAGTTTACCCAGAACAGGCTCCTCAACAGGATCGACTTACTTCAATATATACAATGTTGCACAGTGTTTGAATGGTGGGGATGCAATAACTGGTCTTCAAAAGCTGCCTCTTGTGTGCTATAAGGAACTATACATTTTGAAAGGAGTTAGGCGTTAGCAGGATTATTTCACTCTTGGTCATTACCCTTTTCCTCCAGGCTCATCACGGTTCACTTAACTAATGATAAAGATCCAAGCTCAATCCTGTTGAGGTCCTTCCATTCAAACTACCTCTTTGAAAAGACTGGGAAGTATGATTAAAATTCAAGTTGCCGGCCTTTGCAGTTTTCAGGTATTGGTTGTAAAGCATATTTGCTAAGCACCATCTGCTGTACATTCAGAAAATAGCAACCAAAATTTCTATTCTCTTTCCAGCTTTTAAATAGAATTTAAATTATTTAAATTCTGTAACTATCAAATACATTATTTCAGCTCTGGAATGCTAAAACTGTATTTATATAGTCTTTGAAATGCATTATCTATCCATGTAAAGTTACATATAGAACCATAGACTGGGACAGACACTTGGGGGAGAAACTGCATTACAAAACACCACATCCCAGGGCACTGGAAGGAGATGGCAAAATAATAGAAATGTTGAGCCTGATTTCCAGATGTACTAAATAAAACAGGATGAATACTACTGAACACAAAGCATTGTCTTTCAAGGACAAACTTAATGTGTGCTAACCGCAGGACACAATGATAAAAACAGAAGTTACGCATCAGTTGAAAATCCTAAATGAGGATTATTAGCTTTTCAGTATGGTCTAATTAGAAAGCAATTATTACCAATACTCCCAAACATTAAAACTCTATTGATGGTGAACTGTAAGTGATGAAGAAAAGTACTCTTAATTATTAGCCTGAATTGAGTGAATAGCCTGAAATGCATAAATAATTCTAGAGATTGTTTAAATGAAAAACAGACTCCAGATTTTTTTTCTCATTCTCTGTGTAAGCTCTTTCTTCCATATTTTTCTCAAGGAAGATTTTTCTCTTTGAGCATTTTAATGAAAAAAAAATGAGTGTCAGAAGCTCTCCAGCTCAGAACAGGTCACACAGGAGTAGGGAGGGAAGGATAACTGCTGTGATGTGCAAGGCACAGGTTGCCCAAATGAACAAGATGGTAGAAGTGGAGGAATCCACCAAATGTTCTGCTAGAGGTGCCCACGAGACCTATACTCTGCCTCTACAAACAGTGCAAGTGCTCTGCAAAAGGTCAGTCCATAAAGTTCTTATGCTAGGCAGACAAAGTTGACTGTTTTTAGGCGTAATCTCACTAAGAGCCAAGTGAAGTCTACAAGAGAGAAGTGAAAGTAAAGTCCATAGCTGCACACTGCTTCTGGAGGAGAATGAACATTGCAGCATTCTTGGTG
The DNA here is from genome assembly GCF_003984885.1 of Neopelma chrysocephalum. Taxonomy (NCBI): domain Eukaryota; kingdom Metazoa; phylum Chordata; class Aves; order Passeriformes; family Pipridae; genus Neopelma; species Neopelma chrysocephalum. Next base: position 14,503,129 of record NW_020897695.1, on the reverse strand, counting down.
AAGATGCTGCATCCAAATGGGTGGGAAAAATACCATGGGATAATTCTGACCACTGGATGGTTATTCTGGGGTAAAAGTTATGTGTGACCATGTAAGCAGTCACCAGGCACACTAGCTTGGAGGGTCCAATCACCCCACCTTTGAACTACAAACCTTGCCATCTCTGCATTGCCCTCACAACTCAGCCGTGGAACATAGCCTGAAGAACAAGCCTGCACTCCCCAGAATGAACATTCAGTGTCTCATGATATTGAAGCAGCCTGTCACTAGGGGCTTCATAATAATTTAGCAGAGACCATGCAAGGAATCCTACAGCAGCACTAGAAATCCTATGAATTTCAGGGAAAGTACTGGATCTCTTACCTTCTGGGCTCTCCTCATCTTGGTCCAGGAGAAAGAAATCCATCAAGTCTTCTCACTCAGAGCACAGCAAGGCTTGCTCTCAGTACAGGCCTTTTGGGTTCATCATCTACCTACCTTTTAGAAGCAGAAAGGTTCCTCTTTGCAAAAAAAAAATCAAACTACTTCACAATTATTAGGCCTGATGTGGAGCCAAATGGACATTAGCAGGAGCCTTGCCCAAACACAGACCACAGGATTTTAAAGAATTCATTGCTCTTGAAGTTTCTCTGAAGTTTTGTGAAGTATCATCATTTCTGTTCTACCAGTGGGAAAACTATAGAAAACAGCAGTGAAGTAATTTGGCCAAGAACTACAACATAAATGAGTCACCAGCAGAACAAAGGGTCCCCAGATCCCACCTCCCTAATCACAGGTAAAAGTAAAGGAAAACAATTTGCATGGCTCCTTCCTTCCATCCCAAGAAATAACGGCATTTAGCATCAGTTCCTAGGAGAACACAGTATTGTGTGTTGTGTGGGAGATGTTACTTTTCTGAGTTAGACCTTGCAAATCATTGACAGCTATGAAATAATCAGGCATCAATATTTATCTGTGTAGAGACAATAAATATTAAGTTTATAAGGGAATAAATAATGTCTTTACAAACACACTCATCACAATCCTACTTTTTCAAAATTATATTAGTACAATATTCTTACAAAAACTGTACGGACCCTCAAAGACAAACCATGGCAAGGTTACCGCACAGTTTGCAGTTTTGTAGGAGACATTAAACTACATAATAATTTTAAATTCAACAAAGTTATAAACTGAGATATACTGATAAAGACAGAAATTTAGAAAAATTTTAAACAGATTTCATTTTTACATTAATGCACCTCAAATGAATTCCATTTAAAATTTAGGATGAGTAGGCAAATGAATCCTAAACATTAAAATATAAACATTCTGCAGTGATGCTCTTGACATTACAGAGCATTTTCCAGAAATTGCATACAAAATATTTCATGTAACCCATCCATACCTTAACGGCTTCAAACATCTAATATACGTGATACACACTCTAATTTTCCCTGCAGCTTCTCTTCCTCTTGGTGATTTGCAGGGTAACAGTTAATTTTAATGAAGCAATAAAATAAACAAATGACAAACAAAAACAAAAACAAAAAACCAAACAATCGACCAAAAAAAACCCAAACAAAAACCTTATGTCTTTTAACATAGATATAATTTCATGGGCTCCTCTAGAGTTATTCTTGATGCACACAAATATGAAAAAAGTCAGGGTTGAATATTCAATATGGTGGGGTTAAAACACTTGCATATTTACAACCAAACTAGCAAACAATCATTCAGATGAATAAGATGGAATAAATAATTTCCTTCAAACTCTACTAATTTATTTTACTTCCTTCAAGACACACTGAAATTTTAACTGTAGAACTGCATCAAAACATATCCACTTCTGAGTTTTGATTCATATTCTGTAGAACCCAATCAAGTTTTTTCTATGGGTTTTGAAAGCCACTCAGTGATTCTTGTTAAGTTGAATACTTGCACTGAATATTAAAAAAAAAAAAGTGTCTTAGTTCCCTTTTCTTCATCAGTTTCTATAATCACAATTCCTTTCTCCTTATTAATACTATTTATAAAAATTATTGTGAAAATAAGTTAAGTGCAACAAATTAACTTTTTCCCTTTCATTTATAAACTGTGATCTCTTGCAACAAATTATTTATACTGATTTGGACTGCAGATGTTTTTACCCTAATACAGTATTATCAGAGTTTTATAATGAACTATAGCTAGAAGCAATTAGTCTAACAATTGAGGGCAGCCACACTGGGATTATGGAACACTTTCACAACTATAAAGTCACAATGGTGCTAATATGACCCCAAAGCAATTTAAAACTAGTATAGCTAGCAACAGTTAACTCACTGAAACTGTTCCTTACTTTTAGCAGTGCAAAAAAAAAATTTAAAAATGAAGTCCAGTATGAATATTTGTTTTAACAATAAGAAGAAATAAGATAGAGTAGGAAATTGCAATGTGATGTAAGAAATTATTATGCTGACATCAGAAATCAATAGAAAAAAAATCCTCCAGTCTCCCAAAGTCTCAAAAGGCTTCAAAAGCCTTATCTTGTACAGTGTTCTGGCAGTAGATAGCAGCATGATCATAAAATAGATCTATGCATAGAAATCATGAAGAAATACAAAATATCACAAGGTTTAATATTTGATCCTGCCAGATGCTGAACTCTCTGGCTCTGACCCAGTAAACCATTTAAACATGTGGTTAGAAGTCAGCATGCACATTGCCCCATTGAAGCAAAGGAGGTTATTCAAAGTTTGAGTACAGTTAAGTGCTTTGAACGATTGGGTCATTAAAGTACCAACCACTTACTGCCAGAGTATAAGGCTAAATTATCGCTTTGAACAGGTTGTTGCATAGCTGTCCATTATGAGGCTTACATACTGCTCTTTGAAGCGTGCTTTGAAGTGTTTCTTCACCACTGGATAAGAAAAAAACATAAAAAGTGGGTCTATCTGGGCAGGAATTTCTTACATTCCCATCAATTCACTTTCACGTGCCAAGCCATACTATATTGATGCCCAGGTATAAGCATCACTTAGGGAAATAGAAAACACTAACAATGATAATGGCAATTACATATTGCCACCTGTCTCCCACCACACATACACGCTCCATTACAACCAACTTCCTCTTGTTGCGGGGCTAGCATTAAATTATAACTCACAATGAAAGGGGTAAACTCATGCCAATAGAAAATGCTACATCATATTCAACATTGCCTGAGGTTTCTAAAATGCTGCTTGATGCTGAGTAATCTCACTGCCTGGTAAAACTGGTGTTGTCAAAAAGACGACTTGTGCCCTCTTAGTAGTAAGTAGAACTTGCAATTTTATCTCAAAGCCAGGAAAAAGACTACTTATAAAAGTGCTTTTGTAGCCTTTGTTGTGACAGTTGTGACAATGCATGTTCACTAAAACATATATCCTGGAGGAAACCAAAGCAGGTTTGTTGTGCTGGTGGACTCAGAAGAAACAAATTCCTCATCTCAGCCCTGGAAATAAAATCCATTTCCTTAACTTTGGTGTATTCTTCAAAGGTGATGTAACAGTTGTGAGAAAAGTAGGAACAGACTCTCATAACTTTAATTATGGATTTCTATACTTAACAATATACACCTATTCTATTCAGATCTCAACGTATGATTTCACTGTCATTGGACTGGATTTTTGGGTGGTTGCTGGGGGTTTCTGTGCTCAGGGAGTCTTAGTTCTTTGCCTTTGTCATAGAATACTTTCAGTTTAATTCTTACCATTTAGAGGAAAAATATCCACATACAGAAAAAAATCCTATGACTACTTTCTTCATTCTTATTTTTCTCTTACCCTTATTCTGACACCCTGCTTCTTTATTTCCTCACGTTACTGTACCATCTTAATTCAAATACAGCGCCATGGCCATGAGAGGGATTAAGAGCTACCGCATGTTCACAGGAGGAGAACCTGATTTTGTTGTTAGAGACTCTAGTGCTCAGGTGTCACAGTTATTTTGTGTAGAAATACTAATCTGGGCAACAACTTTTACACTTTCTTAGACACAGTTAGGCCTGTGTCCTGAAACATTTGCAGTTGTAGACTAGAAATGTTCCTGTAAGGCAGCAGAAACACCTCCCTTGCCACAGGGCTTTCTAAGAATGCTAAAATCATGGAAAGCAGAACAAGCATTTGACCAGTGCTATATAAAGTAAAGTTCCTGTTTATCAATACTCAGACCCTGGATAATGCTCCCTAAGTCAGGACTGTTCCTGAAATGGTTAAACACCTCACCATGTCAGTGCTAAATGCTGTTGACTGACTCTTTTTCCAACCTGTCCAGCTGAAAATGCATGAGTTGTTATTCTCATAGCTGTTAGCTCTGATTTAACCTTGTCCAGTTTTGATGAAGGCAAAAAAAAGCAAACCACGGTACCCCTATACAGTCGCTCAAGATCAGTCCAACTATTGCAACTGTCAGGTTCTGTCAGTAGGAAGTCAGGCAGTGTCAAACTCTATTTGAATCCTATGTTCAAAAAAAGCAGAAAATATGAGACGAACTTACTTCTTTTAGGTTATCTGCTGGAAATTCTTTACGTGATGCAAGGATGAGTTCATATTTGGGTTGATTGGACATTAAGAATATTTTCTTCCCTTTTTTTTTTTTTTTGTCCCAGTGCATACTTTATAGAAGAAAAGTATTCTTGGAAGATGTGGGGCTACAACTCAAATTGCTCTGTTTGGCTATGGCTTGTCTCCATGCTCTACAAAACTCAATATATTTGGCAAAAATAGACACAACTGAAAGTACACGAGGAGGAAGTAAATAGATTTGACCTTCACATATGCAACTAAAAGTTGACTTCCAAGTGATGGTGATATGGGAGAGATGGGACAACCTGATGCAAAGCAGACTTGAGTAGATTGGTAAAATACCAGCTGACATTGCCCTGGTGATATATGGCATTTGAGAACATTTTCCATCCATAAACTAAAAAAGATGCATAAATCCAGAGCCTCGTTTTCTCAGTGAAGTACAGAACATTAAATGACTGTCCAGGGAACATGTAGCAGGTAAATGATGATGCTATTGATCCAAGTCTTCCCTTCATTCTATTCATTGGATTACTGAGGAGTTTCTCAGACTTTCCTTTTGGATCATTCTTTGGTTGGAACCTCTGCTCCTTCAATACATTTCACCTTACAAACTAGCACAAAGTTATATGCACAGATTGGTATAAGCATTATCAAGATCAAAACTTACACAACCATCAGTTTTGCATGGTGAATATGCCACATGGATTATCAACTTTATGCTATTATTAAAAAACGTTATTGTATACCAAACATGTTTAGCATGCTAAAACTGGATTGCCAGTAAATTTTGTCAAAAACAAATCCCCAGTGATATACAGGAAATTTCCAGCTCTGGCATCCTAGGGGTAGCATTTCATGAGCAAAGACAGCAGGAGGAAGATGGACTGCAACCCAAACTCTATGAGGCTAGTGGTAATGCTGTTATTGATGGTATTGGGCTAGATCTTCAGCTTTTGAATAGCCTTCAAGCAGAGAGGCAAACAGAAGAGTGGAGTGAGATAAGCCCATCTGGACTGACCCGGTCTCAATAGTTCAGTTAGGTGCAGGGTAACTAAAGATACAGATATAAAACCTCTGCGAAGTTGAAACTTGGGGGCAAGTTTTGAAAAAGCAGAACTCCTTTATCTTAGATAGTACATGTGAACTGAGCATACAGACAATAGCACTTATTGTTGCCTTGAAAACTGTGGAGTTTGGAAGAAAAAGCTCTACAGCACCATAAGGGCACCATCAGTCAGCTTAAAGGTAAAAAGTTTCCTCTCTTCCTCAGTCTAAATCAGTAAAGCAAAGAGTGTCTACCCTTAATTAGGCAGATATGAAAAAGCTAAACTGAGGAATGAGTCCTCATTTGAGATGACCTATAGGTCAGGTTTCAAACTGAACCATTTTAACATTTAAAAACAGATTTCGTCCTACAGATAGACTGAGTCACCTCTTCACCTCAATCAAACCTGGCATCAATTAAGCATTGCTTGAATGTGATCAGTGGATTGAGAGAGATGGAAGGCTCTCCCTTCACCTTTCACTCACCTTCATCAGTCAGGAGAAAAGAGAAGGACAGATCTATACACTGCTAATCAATGCAATTCACTTTGCCTGTACTTTTATTTTGGCAACACTAGGCAGTAAGTAATGAAAATCTGTCCTAAACTAAAGCTAGGCAAATATTCTTTTTAATGGTTTAGATCTCACATCTCAGAATCAAAATCTCAAAGGCTGAAATGTTCTTTGGTCTAACTGACACTTCAAATTATTTTAATGACCATCATTTTATATTTTAACTCCTTGAACAAACTGCAATTGTTCTAAATTTCAACTTTGCCATTCAGCTATCACATGAGCCACATAAAACTTTTTTAGTTTCTTGCTCTGATGGGATCCGCACATTTGCAATTCTGCTTCCCAGTGCACTTGTGTCCATGTCTTCAAAACTCCCTCTGCCAGTAAAACTAAATTATTTGATTGTTCCCAGAAAACGAACACAAAGGGGACATAAAAAGGTCAAGCTGAGTTTATTTAAGATTTGGATGAACATCCATGGAACACTCTTGGCATTATATGCCCAGCTCTTTTTAACACTGTGGTGGTGTAGCATTTAGGATAGAGTGGTGCCTGAGTCAACCATGTTCCCTCAGCATCTTCCTTCAGGATGAGATAACAGACAGGTTGTATAATGCAAGTGTGTTGTACCCATTCACTTACTGTAAACTCAGACCCTGCTTAACTTCCTGGAGAGTGAAGAATTAAAGGAGAAAGTTGTTCAAAGTATTACAATGTGCAGTTTCAATGCAAGGCATGATGGAAGTAGCTGTGAGGGAGGATATTACTTCATTATAAACCTAAATCAGATGCCCAAAGATTTCTGTCATCTCCAGAGACCGTTCCATCAGGCTCTACAAGAGGCTTTCCAGTGGAAGAAAAAGTCCCTTCATGTTTGAGAAAGTTGTATGGCTTTTTTAACAGTTTCTAATGAAATCCCATATTATTGCTTCTCCCCTGGGAGACTTAAAAAGATATGTAAACTTCATAGAGCCCACATGCTCAGAAACTTCAACCGAAAGACCACTAAGGAAATAAATTGCAGTTCTCCAATTAGCATTTGACATTCTCTACTGTTTTTTGGTGTGGTGAATTTGTAACCATGCTGATAAATTAAATGAGTTACGAAACACAGCATTATTTAATGTTTTAAGGCACACTGAAATCAAACACTTCACTGTGGGATTTGCTTTCTGCATAATATTTGGAGGAAATATGAAACAAACGTAGCAGTTTCAAACATGTTAAAGGGGCTAATATGTACATGAATATTTTCTTCAAGCTTCTTATTGTGTATTCACAGCTACTGCCAAACACAACAACAGAGATGGGGTATTAGGATATGAAATGGGAAGTGGTCAGATTTTCAAAGCGAGCTGCTGGATGTCGAACGCTTTTGAAAATCTGGCCCCTGACTCTTTGGTGCCATTCCAGAAAGAAATATCTCCATACTGGCAGTTCTCCAACCAGCTTTGGAAATAATTTTGCACAGTTATTTCAGTAAAGCATAAAAGCCAATCCCTAGCTTTCTCCGCCTGATTAAGCACTGTCACCAATCACTATGCAGCTCTAAGGTACGCATGAAATATTCCTAGATAAATCCTCCATCTCCAGAGAAATGTGTTTCCTGTACAACTGTAAATCCAGGTTCTGTGTTGAAACTAATCCAGTCTGGCAGTGCTATGGCCCTAGAAAAGTTTCCTTGGAAATGACAAACTTATGCAATGGCAAAGTCATCCAATCTTTTCATGCCACTATTTTATATTAAGAACACCCTGTTTATTTATACAATGACTGAAAGATTAGGGTCCTAGAAATAATAATACATAAACTTTATAGCAAAAAATATACATATTATAATTCATCCTTCTATCATATATAGAAATTATGTATATTTGTGTGTGGACATATATATAAATATATGGATCGTACTTACGTTTAGGGCACTTGTGTATGGACATGTGTATCTACATACACACAGTATACATTTATATTTCTTTCGAGGTGCCATGTGTGTATACATAAAGACACATAAATACACACACAGGAACATATTTACATTCTGTGAGTAGACGTTTACTTTGCAGAATCTGCACACAAACAGCTGAAGTCCTTCACTGGCTGTGAGCATCAAAGGGATCAGTGACCACCCACATTAATGTCCACGGAAAGAGAACTAATGTCATCGCTGTGGGCACAGGACTGGCTTGATGCATCTTCCTTTGTGAAGAACTAAATTTGCCGGACAGTGGCACCCTGCAATGCAGGGCTTGTTGCATGGTCCAATCTCGTTCCAGTTGTCACATGTTTTGACACATCCTGGACCACAGGTATCATAAACTGCACCGTGTTTACACTGGGTTGCTGAAAGGCAGTTAAAAGGAACAAAATATGCATATTACACAGAGCCCCCACACTGGAATTTCCTTATCTGTTTGCTTGGTTTCTATTGCAAATATCAAAAAGCACATTTCAGCATGGCGATTATGTAGAGGTAAAAATTATTTGTAAAAAGATTTCACCATATTACACCACAAATATAAAAGTAGCAAAATTCCTAATCAAAAATCTATGAAGTCCACAGCAGTCTTGAACTTTTTGAGAATTTTAACACAGCTGACAGTGTATAAAGCTTTGGCAGTGTTTCTATCTATAAGCAGATCTTTGCTTTAAAATAAGAGGATAACATTGTTTATTTATTTATTACAATGCCTTTTATGAAATGTTCTGAAAATTTTACAAGGACATTTATTACCAGTTCCACTCCTACTGAAGAAAGAAGACAGAGTAATTCACCAAGTCAGACTTTCTGACCCTAAGATTTTACTTTCTATATTGCATATTGCAGCAAACCAGATCAATGCTGTTAACCCAGCAGCATCATTTCTAAACCAAAAAAAAACAAACTAAAAAAAAATTAAAAATCAATTATGCTTTGGGCTATTTTACTAAGGGATCACTGAGAATGAGGATTCTTGTACTTAATGATTCTAGTAGCTATTCATTAATTTATGTAGCTGACAGTTCAATGCATCTTCAACATAAAAGACCACTGAAGGCTCAGCTAAAAGCACTATAACCCCTCCAGATCAATATTTAAACTGTCAACATTTTCTATCCCAACTTTTCAGTATGTAGAATAATACATGGTTCGATAGCAAATAGAAGTCTGTTATTCTTTTTAACGGCTGTGCTGATGGCAAAAACAAGTACTGATAAAACAGTTTATAGATGGTAAGGGATCTCAAGGATCCAGATTAATGTCTTTCTATTTTCAGAGAGATGATTGCATTATGAAGGTTTCTTCAGCTTTGAGAGAGTATGAAGGTCAAGATTTTTTAAAGAACAGTTCTGTTATGGACAGAAAACGCTGTTTAGTCATGAGGATTGGCCTACAGTGTTACTACAGTACTGCTATTATTCATAAAGAGAAAATAGACAGAAATTAATTTATTAAATATGAATAAGAGTGTACAAAGAGGATGGAAGTCTTATTGCTAAGGCATCATAAATTTAAGGGGTTCCTTTTCACTAATAACAAAGCATCAGCTTCTTGCAAGTTTTACTTCTTGTGCATTTTATGGAATTCATGGATATCAGAAAAGCAGCCCTGAAGAAGGAATTAAACCAAGAATGAATACACAGTTTTCAGGACACAGATATTAATAAGCAAACACAAAGTTGGAAAAAATGCATAGTACAGAAGAAAACTACCCTGGAGTTATAGAGAATCAGCAGCTAAATATTGGCTGGTTATTAGATATAAGGAAAAAAAAAAAGCTTTCTATCTTTAAGCACCAGAGCAACCTATCTAAAAACTCTGTGAGACATCTTTAACTGCACATTGCTTTAGAATAGGTTGGAAAAAAATATCTTTCAGCAATGTTTAAGATAGGCTTACTCAACTTGTGGACATAGATCTTTTGAGAACTTTTCCCAGCTTTACATTTCTATCTTGCTCTGCATGATAACTTTCATGCACATTAAAGAAAGAACAAACAAAAAGAATAACTAAAAGGAAATTTAAATGAAACAGGAAATTTAGAAGGTAGGAAAAACATGCAAGCAATATTGAGCATAGAAGAGCGTAGAGACTCTACGCTTACATAGCGTGTTAAGAATAGAGATTGAATCTCTATTATCTTAAGGGGGCTGTTTACTAGAAACTTTTCTCCTTTCTCTCTGAAAATGAGTTTCCCTTCAAAGGATCTCTAATGGACCAACCAAAACCAGACATTAGACTCCAGTGCATGCAGTTTCCATACAGAAAGTTCTATGAGCTTCAGTTTTAAGGCTGCACAGGTTTCATCGCACAAATCTCTACTGCAGTAATAGCTGGCCCGTCATTCCACCTGAGCTTTGTTTGGTTCCTCTGCTGGTGGGTTTGAGGGAAGTTGGCCAAGGTCTCCTTTACACTTCCTCCTCTCTGCCCCAGAGCAAATGAGAATATATTACAGCCTTCTCTCAGCAGCTGTGGCATCTGTAAGTACTCCCCAGTTCTGCTCTACCACACATGAACGTGGTATGTCAAAACACGCCCTTTTCCTTCAGATGATGCCATGTAGAAGACAATGATGACTTTACTTTCTGCTGTAGGCAGCCTATAATGGCATTGGTAACATGCTGTCAAGGGAAAAAATCAGAAAATGGCTGCTGTTTAAGTTTCCTGGATGGCTTTTATTGTTGAGTGATTCAGTTGTTAACATGTGTTGTGATTGATCCAGAACGTTCCACTTCATCAACAGTTTAAAAAATAAAAATAAAGACATTCTGCAGTAGGCTTCCCAGGGACTGCTGAAACGATTCAGTACCATGCAAACATGGAAAACAGAAGTGATGCCTTTGCACCCACTTTTTAAGGCAAATTCCTCTCTCAAAGAACTGAGCTCTGTTACTAATAACTTCCTTAGTACACTAGCAAAAAAAAATCTAAAACCTAACCCCAAAGTACAAAAGCTACTAATAATACTGTATTTTTGCAACATTAGCAGTCCCAACAGGATTTTTCCACTCTTCTTCTAGAACATGTGTTTGGCATGATAGATGTGAGCTTCCTCAGACCACTTTCTAAGCTGGTGGGAAAATAGCCAGCTCCAGTCCAGAAGCCACACAGTCACATAAATACAGCACTGTGCCTGAGCTTATAAACCCTGCCTAATAAGGCTATAGTTTTCAGACTAGACCTGGTTTATTCCAGCCACTTTGGCAGTTTCACAGAGGAGGCTTGTATCTGTCTGTGCCTGTCTTTGTAGACATGGCCATAATATATAGGAAGAATTCTTATTCCCCAACACAAAAGCCAAAATATGTAACATATAACTGCTGATGGATTCCCTTAGTGGATGATATCTGGTAAATCTAATTCCACGTAAAATTCTGAACTAATATTTGAGCATCAATGATTCTTCCTGCTTCTTCTGTTGGTGTTACACAGTTTGGACTTTATACGTTTTTTGTAGGACTTTCAAACGCAATGTCACTCATAGTGCTTGCAATTCACATCTTCTTCTAACATAGTAAAAGGCAATAGATCTGGATACTGACTGGCTGTTGTAGCATGTAAGCACATCAGTGCTGCCTTGTGTACTCTGCACTATATTATAGACCTCATCTGATTTTTCTTCTTGCATTGGAAGTCATACCCATGGCAGGGAGTTATTGTCATCTACCATCCTTGAGTCTTTTTCCTCTCGGTGTCCTCAGAAATGCAGTGTTAAATTACTATGGCCCAAGGTGTTTCACCACATCAGTTTACTTAACTGCACTTTATAAACTGCTTGCTGAGCCTTTCTGGGGTTAAAAAAATATTTTTTTCTTTCTCCTTTCATTTTCAAACCTCTTCCTTCCATTTGTATCTTTTCCTTTTGCTCTTGCATGTATCACTTCCTCTTATTTCTTATTTCCCTCACATTGGCTCTCCTGGCTTTTAATTTCTTCTTCACAAATATTTCTTCCTGTACTCATCCCAACAGGTCTCACTCCCCTCTACTTCCTATGGAAATCCATATCCTTTTCCTAACCCTCTCAGTTACCATGTGGATCTCAACAACTCTTTCCCACCCTAGCCATTTTCCTTACTCATTAGCTTCTATTTTTACTCCTCCAGTTAAATGAGAGCTGATATTCCCCTTATCAAGACAACCTCATAGGACAGCAAACCTTGAGCAGTAGTATTTTGTGTAAGAATGTAGAGGAGGATATGCTGTCACACTGGGGGAGAGAGAAGAGCAGGGAATAGGACATGTAATTCAACCTCCTGAGCATCCTGTTTGGCTGGCCCTCCAGACAACACAAGTTTTCTGAAGATTATAAAAATAAACTAAGAGTACAGCAGTCAGGGTAGAGAAACTGGCAACCACACAAGATCTGGTTTTAAAACACACAAAAGTATAATTAAACCTGACTTTACTAATGAGTATACATAATTTTCATGAGAACGCAACTCTTGCAAGTATCCCACCAGCTATGAAATGTCAAGCAGGAAATGAAATTCACAGAATGCTGAAGTTTTATTACAGATATATTTTTTCTTATGTAGGAACTTTTATCTGTAATTGGGACACAATAATTATAACTACTAGTTTTGGAGAGAAAAAAATAAGTTAAAGATTAAAATCTTGATGTTGGTCAGTGGTACCATATAGAGTGCAGTGGATGCACTTTAATGTTTACCGCATGATTTAACATAGGAGATGGTGCTACTCATTTAACATTGGATACTTAAGTAAGTGTTTTGAGGGTACTTGGCCATATACAGCTTATCTATATTTTCTGCTTAACAAGACTTCCCATTTTCTTCTACAACTCTGCACTGAAATTAAAAAACTCGTGTGGATTTAAACACCTCTTTTATTAGCTTTAATGGAAGCTGTGTGTTTAAATTTCATCATAATGTTCTCTCAAGGACTGGTTTTGCCTCAGAAACTTTTTTTGTCTTTGGTAAGATGCCAGAAAAAATTGTGAAACGAAGCCTCAATTAGTTAAGTCGTGATATGTCAACACTTGTATAAACTCCTTAGGGCAGGGACCAGAGTTTTTATTCTTTTTACAGCATCTGCAACAGTGAAGTCTCAGTCTGAAGTGCTTTGGGAAAAAAAAAGGTCACGATGCTTGTTTCATATTCCGCATGGATCTGCTTCCAGATCAACAGATTAAAATTATATATGTTATTAGCGTTACCTGAGACCACATCCTTGAATAGGGTTTTCACTTAGTGACACCTGTTTGGATTGTTCTGTTCTGTTCCTTTGTATGAAAAAAAATTAGTCTTTTGGGAACAGTCAATCAAATGCAATTTGCTCTGTCACTCACCCATCCCTGCTAAAATGCCTTCAACAGAAAAGGAAATTAAAGTTGAGAGAGTAGACCCTGAGCCACTCACAATCACCAAAATGGACCACAGAGTAATAGCTCTTTGACCAGCACTGAGTATCCTCTTCTCAGTGTTTTTTTTTTTCCAACTACTGTTAATTGCTTTACATAAATCTGAATACATTTCCAGGCAAACCAATGCTGTTACTGAATGTCCTAAATTAATGAGACCATCATCAGGAGAAATATTCACCTGCAATATTGCATTTTACTTCAAGTGCCCATTAACACAGACCACTGCTTCTCACAGAAACAATTACTCAAAATTACTTGCAATTAATGAAGTCCTAATCACAGGGGGATTAGGAAATTAATTATCAGGAAATTAACACAGGTTTGTATTTTTATATTCTCATTAAATACATTCTCTCTTCTTCCCTTGTTGAACCTCCTGCAATCATACATGCATGTTGTCTCTGGAAATATAACTGTGTTTTGGCAGGATGTCAAAGGCATTTAAACATTATCTGTAATCAAGGGTTTACATATCCTGAAAGAAAAACTTCCAATAACTTCCAAGCTGGTTCAATATCAGTCCTTTCTGGATGGTTCATTTTTGATCTTCCTCCATCAGTAAAAGGATAGTAGCCTATTAGCCTGCGCACTGGCTTACAAACAAGCAGCCCCAAAATGCTTACCTGCACAGTTCTGCTCCGGCACCCACTGGACTTTCAGACCTTCCCTCTGACAGGCTCGGGCATATGCCAGGAACGACTCACAGTAGCAGTTTTTATGGACCGGACACTCGCACATATCTGTCACACAGGACCTGCAGAACAAAGCCCCAAAACAAATAAGCAAGGAACGCTTTGGCAGATATCTGCCTGAGGTTTGGAGTTGTTTACTTTCCAGTCACATAGCCTTCAATGCTACAGCAACTTGTGCTAAATGGCAAGTTAAAAGTATCCCTGCTGTTACATCCCAAGCACTCATCCCTTTTTGATGTGCTACTCTGATGCAGAAAAGTCTCAAAAGCACCAGGGAACCACAGAGAAGCAGGAAGGTGAGAAGACCCAAAAAATATCAGGCATAGAGGACAGAGAACACAGTGGGAGCAGGAAAACTCCAGCATTGCAATGATTTTGTGTCAACATAAAATAAAAACTTCTTATTCTCTAGAAAGTAATAATTTTATAATTTTACCAATTATAATACTAGTAGTATTAAGTGTATGACTTCTGTAGGTAATAAGCACATGCCCCTCCATGCAAGAATGATGCCTTCTTTCCAGGTTACCTCCAGACTCTCCCCACTTTGAAGGCCCCAGAATAGCTATATGCCTATTCTCTCATCAGCATCGCTACTAAGTGACAGACTTTAAGAGACTCTGAAGGAGCAGGGGTGATGCAGCAGAACTGAGCAGTTTCATGCCAGGAAATCTCCCGGGCACTTACTAATACCACCCATCCTCTTCTTCCATTGCATTCTTATGTGGAATCACCACAAAACACGACAGGGAGCAAAGCTGCTAACATGGCCCTACGTGAAACTGCTACTGTGTATGTCACCACTATATTTCAAGTTAGCTCATCCAGAACATGTGCCCATTTGGCACAGACCTAAAATATAACTGGCGGATTTGCAGTCAGTGGTTTCTACATATGCAAAATGCTTAAACTCTTCTGCAGATGCAGCAATGCAAATTCAGAGAGTATCTACTGCTCCAAGCAGAATCATTTAAAGGCAAGGTACAGAGGAGACACAGTCTGAAAATCATGCCCTCAGTTCATCTGCTTTCCACTGAGGGTGCTCTGTGTCTGAACCTTGGGTGTCAATGGGCAAGACCCCTGCTCCATTCATGTTCAGGGACTTTTCTGTTCCTGAAAGGACGAGACAACATTTGCGAGAGGCACAAATCCTCCAGAAAGACCAAGGCCTGAAGTAAAAAATGAACTCTTCATGTTAACTGCTCTTCCTGTGGACCATAATTTGAATTTTCTATAGGAGAAAGATGGATTTAGGCCTAATTTCCCAGAAACTTTCTCCATAGCTGAAGAGGTAATAGCTTGGAAAAGATGCAAGCACCTCAGTCAAAGTAATCAGGAGCCCTAATGCCCATACAATGCTCTAGAGTCATTAGGAACCCTTTATTCAAAACTAGGAAAGAGGATTAGTGGTCCCTTGAACACAGACAAACCTGTTTCTGCATATCCAACAGTGCCCCTTAAAGAGAAGTATTTCCCCTTGCTAAAGTCACTGGCTAGTTAGGTGACTATCATTTGTTAAACCTGACAATTCCGCTTGACATTTCCATGAGCTTTTAACAATTTTACTCTCAGTGAACCCCCAACATTAAATTACCTAAAAATTCATGGAGACAGGTGAGTAACGTAAGTGCTAAAAGGTTACCTGTCCTGTTTTCACTTATATATATATGCTGTGAATAAACAGAATTGCTTTGGATCAAATATATAACATGCACATATTTACAGACCAGTTGTTTTCATTTGAAATAACTTTACTTTCTAGGGACAATGTAATTTTATTTCACTTTAGTTCTGTAGTAGGTCCCTTTACATCTTTTCCAGTAACAAATGTTGGTGTATGCATACCTCAGTTGATAGGTATCAGCACAACAGATCAGCAACAGATCAGCACAACATCCTTGGCATGGTTTGATGCTCTAACCCGATGAAAGGCCTTGTATGAGCACAAAGGGTAACCTTTTTATAGAACACATTAAATACCTGCACACTGTTTCCCTTGGCCACAACATCTCTTTGTGATGTCCTGGCAGCAGGCACTGCATATACCATATATGCAGCAAACTCCATATGTCCCACGCAATTTAGGAGGTTCATGTCTCATTCTACAGTGAAGTGGATGCTTCTTTGCTACTGCAGCAAATGATTATCACAAATAAAGTCCATAATAATCTCCATAGATAAAAGTTAATTATTGAGATACCATTTTACCCTATTTTTATTTCTGTGCCAGCCTCCTTTACCAATCACATGTTACTGCTCTCCACTCAGATTTAGTTATTACTGATGTCCATGGTGTTAAGGGATGTTTACCAGTGTCATGTTGGCTACATTTTCATGGACTGCCTGCCTTAAAAATTATAAGACCCTAAACCTGAGGTACTTCCTCTGCCTTTTAGGGCATAAATACATTTTTTTACCATTACTCAGAGAGGGATGCCACCTCTTGCACAGAGTCAATGCACCAGGTCAGAAATCTCCAGGCTTACCATCAATCACCCAGTCTTTTTAACTGTTAACATGTTCGTGGCAAAGCTAGCACTCATCATGACAAAGACTGTTCCCGGTCTGCAGGAGGGCAGCCATGCTCTTTGAGAGTGCAGAGAGGTTAGTCCCTATATACATGTGAACAACACTATGCCATTAACCCTTGGCATTGTAATGGCCGTGGACATCCACATTCCACACTCCAGGCTCCATCTGAGTTTGGCTGGGATCAGCACCATTTGCTAGTGTTCAGCACAGGTGTCCACTGAGGGAGGTAGCATGCTATGTGCAACACAAACAATCTGCTGATTCATTACATACCTAATTGCTTATGTAATTTTTATTTTCCTGAAATGTTTAACCCTGGTGACAGCTGCTGGACTTGAGCCCTAGGCTTGGCTGAGGAGCAATCATTAGATTGCAGCAGTTTTATTAATGAATTACAATTGCTAATTATTTGTAAGATTAATTTAATTAATCAATTAATTAATGTTAAATCAAAAATTAGAGTAAAGAAACCTATATCCACAGCCACCAAGACTAGTGAATCAAAATAAAATCTTCTTTTATTTCCTAATGAAATTCCTTGCTGGCGAGTTTAATGCATTAATATTAATTGCAGTTAGATGGATTGATAGATAGGGGAGAGGGGTCTTTTTATATCACTTCTGAAATCAGCAGGAGCAGGTATCTGCTTTATTTGATAGGCACTGTGAGAGTCAAAGAGCAGTTCTGGGAAGGGACAAGGAAAAAAAGATGTCTGTCCTCTGTGGGCTGGCTATGAGGGGGACCTGTCAATGGCCCATGGGCAAGCTTTGACTTTGGGTCTGTATTTTTATCAAAATATGTTTACTTCTTGCACTTAATTACATTTCTCACAGCTACTATTGTTACAGTTGTGTTAAAGGGCTATAAGGATGATACACTAGGTAAATTTAAAAACTGATTTTTGTATGCTGTCCTAATCACTTCCCCTCGCAAAAATCTTTGGTGTGCCCATAGCTTCTATATTTTTACCCTCTCCAGTGATACATTTCAAAAATTATTCTCTGCTGCCCCAGATTCTGCTTTCTCATCATTTCTCCTTTGAATCTGATAAACAGATTCGATGACACTAACTGCATGTATCAGAAGCTTATCTCCACTCTAACCTGACTGGACTGTTCAAATAACAGAAAAACACACTTCGGTAAAACTTTGAAATTATGCCAATAATGAGGGTGTACTGACAAGTCACTGTACTGCACAGTAACAGAGACTTTGGGTCTTACAAGGTATGGTGACTCTTTACCAAGAACAAAACATTTGCTTAAAGGAAGCAAAAATATATTAGAACCTTAAATATCAAAACATTATAGTCATACAGAAATAATCCCATGAAAAAACTGCAGTGCACATTACTTATAAAATGAAGCTATTTTACAAGCTATGAAAATACATGCACAGGCAGCCTTAGTTCTGCCCTCGGTGAAATCATGGAATAGCACAGAGACTAAATGATGTTGTGGTCCAAAAGAAAACTACATTTATTTTTAGGACATATTTACATTTCTAAAAAATACTTGTGTGTGATGGTGGTTCACTTTATCTGGAATCCCTGCTCTGCATAAGCACCAGAGCACAGCCAATCTCGCAGTCCTTGACTGGTACCAAGTGCCTCACTGTGATTCCTTTTGAAGCCGTCTCTGCTGCCTGCAGGGTGTGTGTCAGAGATGGTGCTAATTGGGTGTGTAAAATCACAAACTGTTGCAAGGGGAAATCCATGAAAGTGAAGGCATCCGGCAGCTGTGGGACACACCCTTGAAGGAGACAAACACACTCTGCTGCCACATCTTCAAAGCAAACTGGATGAGTACACTCCTTCAGCAACAGCCCTTTTTCACATTAAACCATGGAAAGTCTCCAAGTCCCACAAAAGGCAAAGAACAGAGTCCTATGCTACATGCAGTATTCAAAAGAAAAGGAAAAGATCACAGCAATGAAGCCTACAGCCTTAGTCTGTGCCATGCAGGATTGAAATTGCAGATGTTCACTTGGTGAACAACAGCAGTTTCTTTCCCTTTGCAATACACAAAAATACAAAAACAGAACCATCCATTTTAGGAGAGGCTGTTTCTTTTTGCATTTTTCTACTCCCTCTTTCACAACAGGAGTGTGATGCAGTGCATTTTTCAAACACTTTGGTACCTAGAGTGGCTCTACACAGATGGAAAACACTAACATCTTCCTCTTGCCATCAGTAGGTCTCAACCGACTTTACAAAAGCAATGAGAAATAGTGCATTACTACATACATTTCACGCATGTGAAGAGACATCAGGTGGTGATGGGGTTTGTCCTCTATGCTTGGGATAAGCTGTGCACTTGAAAACTTCAAAGTCTGAAGGGTAATCTGCCTAGAGAGGAAAATTAATTTCCAATCCCGCCATCCTGTGAGATATGACTTCTTGGGATAACTTCTTGTTGCTTATGCCAAATCAGTTTTATTACAAGCTTGGCCCAACTCCTTTGAAGGAAAAATTAAAGCCTCTGTCAGAAGTTATGTTGTTACAAGAAAGTTTGTTTGGGCTCATTTTTTGATAAAGTTTCAATGAGTTGCCATTATTTATGGCCCCAGACAGAAAAGTCATTTCATAAAGTAAGAAGATGAGAAGATGAGCCATATTTCAATGTATAATGGAAAGTCTCATGCTGTTGATATCGCAAGCTCTCTCTTGTCTGTATGTGCATGTTTAACCTTATTAAAGTATTGAAGTGTAGTATGTAGACCTGGAGACTTTTTATGGCTTTAGGCTTGAGATCAAAGGTTTGAAATCATTCTTTCTTTCTCCAGAGTTTACTAATAATGCAAAAGCAGCAAATAAGTCACAAGGAAGGTAATTTTGGAAGCTGTTGAAAACACAGAAACCCTTACATCTACTGAGTATTCATTCAAAGCACTTGCCCAGGGAACAGACCGCTTCATGCAGCAAAGTCAGTAATTTTTGAGGATCATTTCTTCCAAGACCAGGTAACTATGGCTGTACTCTGTGCTTTTCCCACACATCATAACAATAGCAACATTGCCTTAAATGGGGGTCTGATAAGGGCATCCATAACGAAGCTAAATCATCAGTTCCCCAACTATTTTTTCTGGGAAGTGCGAAAGTGCCCAGAAAAGCTGGCATGCAGGATGTGTGCGCTTTGTACCGGAGACTCCCCCTTGCTGAAGAACTCCCACACTGCTGAACTGGCTCCAAAAAATCCCTAAAAGTGTGGGAGCAGAAAGGGAACTCACAGTTCATCTTCGGTGAGCAGTGCATAGCAAATCTACTGCAGGCATATCCTTTCCGTGGGGAAATCTCATTCCTATAAAGAAAGCATTGGCCATAAGCTTGAGAATATGACTGTTGTTTTTGGCAGATTGCAGAGGAGGAGTTTGCAGTAGTAGGCATTTGAATCACGCACTAAAATTTCATCTTGATTCCCGACTTTTGTGCAATTTTGAGTCAACCAAGGACTGTATTGCCACGTTGAGCCAAGCAGAGAGAAGTTATAAAATACACAACTCCATCAAAGGGCAAGAGCTGCATGTGATCTAAGATTTCTAGGGTACAGCAGTCATGTTACACACACATTGAAGAGTCTTAATTTAACTCTGAATGCCATTGTTCCTGGTCCAGATATAGACTTGGCACTCAGATAATTAAACAGCATCACACAAGATATCCACATCCATTCCTTCCTTGCCAAGGCATCCTTCCAAAGCAGTTATTTAGAGGAGTTCAGCTGGGAAAAGGATGCTTTAAATGCAAGTAGTAATTACTGTTCATAATTTCCAACACAGAAGAGACATATTGCAATTCAATTTTGATTTCTTTGTATATCCATCTTCTTAAAAACAAATCAGAACCCATACTTCCCTCACAAAGGGTAAGAAAAAATGGTATTTTCAAGATGCTGAATAAATGGAGGTCCATGTAGACCTCTGGAAAAATCATAGTGTGCTGTGCAATATCACCACAAGCCTATACTGCATGCTGCTAAAAATATTATCCAAAAGCCTTTGGATAAAGCCAAAGAGAGTGTTCTGTGTGTATTTTTAACCTTGCATGCTGTGCCAGAATTGTGTTTCATTGCCTTAACCAACATTACCCACAAGAATATGGCAAAATTAACAATGAAACATTCTGGAACATTTTCTAAAACCATATAAAATACAAAATTGTCAGGACAGCACTACCCTGACACCTATCTATAATCTCTCTGAATATGTAGTACAAGTGGTAAAGGCACTTAAAAGGAGGAAGAACCACAGAAAGAACAAAACAGCACAGGAACCTTTCCTCCTTCTTTCCTCATGATAATTCTCCCACTAATGTGTCAAGTAGGCTTTTTGTATCTTGTGCTTGGATCCTTACAGGCGTCTGTGGCTTTAATTGTACTTTCTGGTCCTGAGAATGGAAAGGTTGGCTAAAATCCCTCCATGGGGAAATAGCTGAACCATGACTACGGAAGACAATGAAGTCCCATGCCGGACTCCAAGAAGCATCTGGTATGACTCAGAATATTTCCTAGAGCTGTGAGTTACAGTACAGTTGAGCGGCTGACTTGCCACCTTTAGAAAGATTGGACTTTTGCTCAAAAAAATCCAACAGAATATGGAAATGTCACCCACAGCCCTGGAAGAGCTTACCCCTTGCACTCCCACTCACTTTCAGAAAGTGGAAGAGATTTTTTTCATCTGTACTTCTTCTGTTTCAGTTGTTCTGTGCCACACAGAGTTTCACCTGCATTGTGCAGCCATGGCATTTGAAATAAATAGTCCTGGCATTTGAAATAAATATCTGTATACAGGAGAACTCAAGTGGTTAGAATTCATATGTAGCACACACCTTGAAGTGAAACAGTTAAAAAAACACTCCTCTGTGCACATTACATATGACTCTAATTGGAATTATTGGAATAAAGAGGAAATACAGTTTAAGTTTCTTAACCCATTTAAAACAAGTGCTCAATATCACACTGAAATGTATTCATGAAAAATGCTTTCATTTTGCTTGCTTACTGGGGTGGTATATATGCAATTTGTTCCACCCTCTTTGATGAGATTACTGCAAAACGGATTTGGCTGCCTGTATGTTGTATGATCTGTGGTTTGCATATCTAGCTGGAAAATACAAGGACCATAATAATTCTGCTCTAGATAGACAGAGATTCCAAATCCATTATAAAGAGGTCATTTGGAATAAAATGTTTCAATCAATAAAAAGATAAGCTAAGTAAATTTAGGAGTGTTACCTGAAATCTGACACTGAAGGTTCAAAAGCTAGAACCTGGTTTCTGAAGACATGAGTTTCTTCAGTTAACTAATATCCATAGTCATCCATTTGCAAATATCCATCACATAAAAGGCAAAGATAACAGTAGCTGCAATCTAAAGCTATATGATAGGGCTTATCATGCCTTTATGCAAAGATTTCTGATGGAAAAAAAAACTTCTAGATCCTCTACAGGTTTAACGTTCAGAAAGAAAGTCACATCCTAAAGGATTTTCTACCAAAAATCCCATCTTTCATAGGTTCAGGGGCCTGAGGTCTACAACCTATGTGCTCACCACTGATTTCCTGTGGCCAAATTGACCTACTTTGTGTTTTCAGAACCCCATCATTAATCATAGAATGGCTTGAGTTGCAAGCAACCTTAAAGATCACCTAGTTCCAACCCACCTGCCGTGGGCAGGTACACCTGTCACTAGACCAGGTTGCTCAGAGCCCCATCCAGCCTGGCCTTGAACACTGCCAAGGATGGGGCATCCACACTTCTCTGGGCAACCTGTTCCAGAGCCTCAAAACCCTTGCAGTAAAGAATATGTCTTCCTAATATATAATCTAAACCTACTCTCTTTTAGTTTAAAGCCACTCCCCCTTGTTCTGTCTCTACATACCCTTGTATAAAGTCTCTCCCTTCAGGTACTGGATGGCCACAATTAGGTCTCCCTAAAGCATTCTCTTCTTCAGGCTGAACAAACCCAATTCTCACAGCTTTTCCTTATAGGAGAGGTGCTTCATCTCTCTAATCATCTTGGTGGCCCTACTCTGGACTTGCTCCAAGAGGTTGATGTCCTTACTGTGCCGGGGACCCAAAACTAGATGCAGTACTCTAGGTGTGGTCTCACAAGAGTGGAGTAGAGGGGCAGAATCACCTCCCTCCCTAGCCACAACCTAGAAAAATTCCTAAATTTCAAAATTTCCTGTTTAGAATTCCTTAAGCTAGTAAGATTTCTTACTACAGATTCTGTTCTGACATAATATAGCAGTATTCAAGTTACTTCGACTGACCACATTGCATGTGTAAATCATGTCTTTCTTACGAGAGGAAAAGAAGAAGAGGATGTCTTAGTGGACCTTCTTAATATCTGTATTAGTATTTTACATTTCCATTCACTTCCTCCAAATGCGTAGCTTTGCTCTCACACTGCTAAAGTGCATTTGCCTTATGAAAGAGACACTCCATCATAATGGAATTTTCAGTGTCCTCTGGCATAGCTACCAAGGAAAATCCATCATCATTTTGATCTTCTGCATTATGTAATTGACATAAAATTTTATCTTTTTCTCCATGTCTAGACTTGATTTTTAAAGAATACTTCCCCCCAGTCTCCAGTTCTTTAGGCATAAGTGGAGACTGAGCTGCCATATCTTATCTAGAGAGGAAAAAACCAATCATTTAAATTCAATTCAAAAAGACAGACATGTTTTAATATCTAACTTTATACATTAAAGTGTTACTTTCAATCAACAGTTAAACTTTGTTGTTATGTTTCATACAGTGCAAATGAACATGGCATAGACTAAATGGTTCTAATATGACTGCATCAACTTTCTCTCTGGTAGACAGAAAGCCCATTAGTGTATTCTGTGTGACAGCCCTCATTTGAGAAAAGCCAGAGGCTTTTCATGAGCTTATAAACACCCTAGATAGAGCCTCAGAAACTACTGAGAGGTTTTGAAGTCATGGCCCTACAGAAATATAAACCGTGTAGATAAACCAATAGCATGTTGTCATAGTCATTAGATAAACACATAAAATAATTCAAGTTTTAAATCTTCCAAAATAAAAATTTAAACCAGATCATCTCCTTCTGTCTACTGACAAAATATATTGTGATCCTGCTATTCTATCTGTCATAAAAATATGTCATATCCAATAACAAGCACAATGAGAACACGAAGCAGGAAATATTTCTGAACTATAAATATAAACTGAAGTTATCTTCAGCTTTTGATGATGATTCAGTGTATATATTTCCAAGGAGGTCCAGTGATATAATAATAAACAGGCTGGCTAGTTTAGAAACTCACATTCTTAAACTCTGCAGAGCCCGCTCCCTGGCTTAATCCACATAAAATTAACTTCAATCAAGCGGTTTTTTCCTCTAGGTGGCTGCAGAGCATTTAAAAAGTTACTGACTCCAGATTGAAAAAGAAAGAAAGAGAGCAAGGGAAAGCACAGACAGAAGACCGCTACTTAGAAAATAGCTTTCTTCCTCATCTTGCTCTCTGTAAATAGAAGAGCCAAATTTTTGTCTCAGCAAAGTCAGACTCACTGAGCATGCTGTCTTCCAGCCTGTCACATCCTCACAGTGCATTTCATCTCAGAGGTCTCTGTGTTTGCTCTTCATCAAAGTAATTTCTAAAAATAGGACTTGGAAGAAATGGCACAAGAGCCAGTTTACCTGAATTGAAAAATTCAAAAAAACACCCTGTTTCTG
Source organism: Neopelma chrysocephalum (assembly GCF_003984885.1). Classification (NCBI taxonomy): domain Eukaryota; kingdom Metazoa; phylum Chordata; class Aves; order Passeriformes; family Pipridae; genus Neopelma; species Neopelma chrysocephalum. The sequence goes on along the minus strand of NW_020897695.1, from coordinate 14,478,747 downwards.
GTTTTTATAGCTTCCTGTGTGGTCCTGGCCCAGACTCATACAAAGACAAAGGCATATAAAGCATGATTTAGGCAGGATTCAAACACATGAATGCAAAACTGTAGTGCTAGCGTGGTTGCCCTGACTCCAGTGAGGTTGACCTTTCCATGCTGGATACTTAGTTCCTGCCTTTATATTTCCCAAGGCACCTCTGCTTTTGCTCTGCACGTTCTCAAGACCCCGTGGGCATTGGCAGGCATAAGCCTGACTGGCACCCCAGCAGTGAGGCCCACCAAGGACAGCAGTCTTAAAACAGTGGCAGTGCCGCCACGGTCCCATTCAAGACTCAAAAGATCAGAAGGAGAGGGTGAGCACAGTGATACAGGATTCAGCCAGGAGGTGGAGACCTGGTTTCTGCTCTCTGGTCAGTTTGACTTAGCCTGCTACTTCACATCCAGAAAGCTTTGGGTAAGATATCTTTTGCATACTATCACAGTTCTTTAGCTTTCCTGAGTGTAAGATCTCAAAGGCAAAACACTGTACAGAGCATGAAAACACAGTGGATGAAACGCTGGCTCCAGTAAAATGGATGGGGATTTTCCTGCTGACAACACAGGAGCCAAGACTCAGAACTGTCATCAGCCTTTTTTTTTTTTCAGTTCTGTACTTCCAGGCTTTGAAGGATCCAGACTCTTTCAGGACACAACTGAACATTAAATTCAAGCTTCCTGAATTTAAATGCTATGAATTAAAATTTCCTGTACTAGACATAGCGACTCCACGACATATCAGCCTGGCCTGGGAACCACAGAAACCCACACGGACGTTATAAAGCCAGAATGACCTGGCTCAAACTTACCTTTCAGTGTGTTGATTTGTACACAGTCATTTACTTGGCTAGATACAAAGACAATTCTGATGTAAATCAGCAGTCTTTAGTGAGAAATTACAGCAAAAACCATGAGCAAACCCTCCCTATCACAGAACAATCATGGTTATTTTTCCTACTCATCTGTGGGTCACGTCCAATGGCAAAGATGCTAAGATAAATTTCTGGGCTTAGTCTTGTATCCAAAGTCCTAAACATCTAAATATGTCTTTGCCTCTTTTTGTTGGCTGGGCTCCATGGAATAAATCAGTGCCCCATGTTAGCCACCTTGAACATGTTGCCTGGTGGAGTCACAAAGCAATTTGTTCTCTCTCCATCACTTTTCACTCCAGAAAATCTTCCCTGGCCTCCCTACAGAAGCAGCAGAGAGATCTCGGAGTTGTACCAGTTTGTGATGAAGCTTGCTGTCAGACTTGGCAGTGGTTGCAAGCTACCATATCTTTTCTCACCAACAAAGTCTGTGGGTAGAAATGTGCCATTCAGTCTTTGGGAAGAGGGAGGTGGCACAGCTGCAGCAAAGCAGCCCATACAGTATGACTCCTGAAGAATCCCAGTTGATAGGAGTGAGAACTCCCAGAAGGCAATAAAAAAGGAAAAGCTGTTGCTGGAGGTTGTGAAGCTTGTGCAGGAGGTTGTGTTCATGTTCTCCATGGGTCCTCAGGAACCACAATGTTTACAGTCCATACCTCTAGGAGACCACTGATTTCTTCCCTTTGAGGTGAGCATGTGGCACCCCATCAGTAGTTTTTCTGCTCCCATGGGTCTTTCCACAGGTGGGGAGCCTGAGGGCCCATTTGAAAGCATGAGCGGATTAGCTCTGTCAAAACAAAGATCCTGGTTTTGTGCCAGTAAGGAAAAAAAAAAAAGGAGAGAGCGGGGAAAGCATAAAATACAGTGTATGATATACAGGAGGAAAATTACTTTTTAATAGAATCTTTTTTTTTTCAAAGTTTTCCATTAAACTTTGGTCACTTGCAGTGCAAGTTTTGGAATGCAATTCCCTCATCCCCTTAGGATGGTCTGAGTTTTATTACACTAGTAAGGAAGCCCAGCTTACTCCTAGCAGAGCTACTGTATGAAACACTTCAATCTCAAGCCAAAGTGGCAGGAGTAAAAGCCTGTCTTGACTGATTTTCAGCCATCATTCTGGGGCCAGTGATTTTCATCATAAGCAAAAGAATCTTCTGTTACCAAGTAATAGTAAATCACAAATGATCACATCATAATGAATGAGATTATACAAATCCAAATGTTACCCATATGATAACTAGATTTCAGCTGAGGTACCTAACCAGAATGAGGGGAGAGGTTATTGGTCTTGAAACAGGGCAAATGAACTGAGTAATGAGAGAACATCAGAATCTCTTCCTTCCTTCCCTTCCTCTTTTCTCCCTTCCCTCCATGCTCCCCCTCCACTTTCAGTGATACAGGGCATATCAATATTAGAAATAGCTGCACCAGAAGAAGAGGAATAACTGCAGTACCAGCAGTCAAGGAGAAAAAAATATAGGGACAAGTAGCAGTACCATAAGTCTATCCCCTTGTACCACACCATGGTGGGGAAATAAGGAGTAAATCCAGTTACACATATATGTAGCAATTTTTACAGTTCAGAGACACTGGGGAGGCAGAATGAAAGCTATGCCTAGATGAACTCAGAGAAAGGATGAGACACTTCAGTAAGATTCAGAGGGGTGTAAAAAACCCTTGTATGTATCTGCATGAGCCCTATCAGTTCTGTGTACTTAAGGTAGCCATGGTCTCCAGGAATGTCATTTAGAAGATTTCATGAGCACTGACAAATCATTACACACTTAAAGATCAGGGGAAATGACAAAGTCTCCAAGGTGCAATTCACTTCACAATGTAGCTAGGGTCTATCCTTTTCAAGGTGTCTTACTTTCAGATCTATTTTCCTGAGTAAAGACTGAGCCTTTTGCTTTGATTCATGCCGAATTCTGCATAAAATGTTACAGAAAGTGATATAGAAAGTGATAGGATTTCTCTTTGCTCTCTGAAGTTATTTGTCTGAATGCAGTCTGCTTTAGGTGTCTGCCTTCTCACCAAGGACAGGACTCATTCCCCTAAGTTGCAAGATTGTGGCTCTTGAACATGCTGTTGAGAGACCTCAGTTCTTTAAAACACTTCAGAAGAAACTCTCCAGTATATTGTACCAAATCCCCTCTGTCTTTCACGTGAATCTTGTCAACCAGAACCAGCACCATTCTGCTGTATTTTCCTCTTTGTGTGTGTGTGCTTACAGATTTGCTCCTCTTCTATTCCTAGGTCAGTAATGCAATAGGCTATGCATTGCACTCCAGGTTAGACAAAGGTCTCATTTACTCGGTTGCTTTTGTATTGCACTGGATACCTTGCTATTTGCTGGAAATACAGCAAAACAAGAGGAATGTAAATTTTAGCATTAGTTCTCTTGCCAGATAGGTTGATGAAATCATATAGCCACGGAGATTTGTGCATGTTCAGCACACTCCATGTGGATGTCAGCTGTACTCAGACCTTACCTCTCTCCACTTATAAGAAAGACTAGCACAGAACATGCACAGAAATTAGAAGTTCATCTTATCTTGAAATCTTTTCAGAGAGATTATATTATTGTGAATGGCAAGCCCAGCAATTCTTAGAGATCTGTTTATGTAACAGTAGCAGCAGCCAAGGAAAGAAAGAATCAAGATGCAACGAAGTTCTTGATCCCATCTGGGCGAAGAGTACAAAGGGAATCATCACGTCTGCATGAAGAGAGTGATGGTGATGGAGTATTAACAGAAGAGGCAGAGTCCCCAGAGTCAAACACTGTGGGAATGAGTAAAAGCCACAGAAGGAAATGGAGGCTAAAGAGAAAGGCCCACAGTAAATATCTGCAGATGCTGTTGTTTGCAGTGGGGGTTGAACCAACAGGGATGTAGTCATACACACACGCTGCACCTCACCAGTGGAAGAATATTCTTTTCAAGATCAAAAGTCAAGCAGCAATAAAATCCGTGTCAAAAAACATAGGCAGAGGAGGTTGTGCATGCTCACTCATGAACATCTGCACTAAGAAGCCACTTAAGTAACCATGCAACAGCATGGAAGAAACATCTGCAGTGTGTAGACCACCAGCTGTGCAGCAATAATACTTTGAATATCCAGAGCGCCTTTCATCTGAATACTGCAAAGCATTTTCCAAACAAATTAAGCTTCACAACACCACTGTGAGCTTCTTATTTAATGGTAGGATTATTTCATCCTGCACCAAAATGCCATTGCTGCCAGAATGAAAAGTAACACCTGTTTATCATCTCACAGAAATGTGCAATTTTCATGATTGGAAGTGACAAAAAGGGTGTAGTTAAGTTAAAGTGCAGGAAGACTTGAGGTAGTCAGAATTAAATGTTTAGAAATGAAAATCAGGAAAACATAGTATTAAGCTCCCCTTTACTTTTTATGCAGATTGTCACATTAATTTTTATGCTGACATGCTGTTACTCTTTGGTCTTTATTTCACATTGGGAAAATAGAACTTCCTTGGATGTATACTTGTAGGAGTGTCTACAGATGTGCTCAGTACAGAAAAGTATCTTTCTTGATTGTGTATGCTCAATAAAATGTATTGCTGTGCATTGCAAATAGCTTTCCTTTGTAGTCCTTCAGATCTGTTTTTATAAGGCATCTTGATGATTATACTACAGCACTGCCTTCCAAGGCAGCATGCCATCTAGTAAGTCTAAAACAAACTTCTTGCTGTGTGTGCTTTCAACCCCACGGGGTACTCTGTGTAAGCAACATTCTGACCTGACTCTGCTGAGTTAGTGAGATGTGACTACGTTTCTTAAGAACAAGAAGAAAGGCTGGACAATATGACATATACCAAATGAAGATAGGAAATATTACAGACACCCGATTACCATTTCCTCTTTCTGCTTCTTCATACACCTACTTTTCAATCCCATTGAAATCTTAGTGGAGGAAGAAGTTTGACAGGGAAGTTGTAGCAGTGAGGCAGGCTGTTTCTTTATCAAATGAAGTTCAGTACTGGCAGAAAAATGTATGGGACAGGCTGTCCTGACAGCTAGACATACATATATCTTTAAAACTTAAAATTTTGAGGGCAGCAAGGAGATTCTGATCTGTGCTTGACACCAGCACCCTAGAATCCTAACCTATGAGTAAGGCCTTTTGATGTTACAGTTAAATAAAAATATTAGCCAGGACTTCAAAATGACTAATTGTATTTCTAAGCAATTGTTAAGGGTGTTTGGATATTAAGCAAATAGCTCTAGCTTTGGCTGAGTATTTTTTACGCATTTCTACATTCACCATCTCTGAGTTGGTCCCAGCTGCGCACGTGGTGGTTAACCTCAGGCCAACTTCTCCCTTCTCTCAAAAAGCTGGTTACAGGAGGACACAGCCTGGCTTGAAAAAAGAAGGCTCTTTCATGGTTAAGATTTTCCAGAAACACTTGATGTTGGTATAACTCTGTCCCTGTTGAAGCTCAGGGTAAAATTCTGCTTGTCTGTAATGCCAGGTATGGTTGGCCAGCACCACCTGCTTTTGATGTCTCATCCTACACAACCAACTCTGAAGAAGTTCTCTCATACTCACAAACTGACTTTTCTCCAGAAAGAGCTGTTTCTTTCCTCCATCGATGCAACCAAACACATGTGCCAAGTAGCTCACTATCCTGCCAGGACTGACTACTTCATTTCAAATAAACCATAAAATGGCATGAATTACTTGGGGAGAATAAAATGTTCCCTTTCAGTATGTATGTTCATTAGTTTTTCTTTTGTGAGCTCGTTTTGTCCATTTGTTTCATATAGGATTTTCCTCAGCCATATTTCAAAATGGTGACTAGAAGGATTAAGTCTTAAAAAAAATTTCTCATTTTCAATTCTATCACATAGGATAAACAGTTAATCTACTTTTTGATATGATATTAAGCTGCCCACACAGTCTGACCCATTTAAAAGAACAGTAGTAAAGTGCAAGGGACTTTGAAAGGTTACTGTCCATAGAAGTATCAACGTTTGTTACCAACATCTATTTCCATTTTGGTTTTCCAAGATCATAACATTTGAATTGTATTTTGTGTTTCAGTTCAGATAAACCTCAGAGCTTGAAGGGTAACAAAGCGGAGACCAAAGCTGCACACCAGCTCCAACTCACCAGTTGAAATGATAGAACTGCATTGTTTTCACAAGACAAGAACTGAACTCTCCGATCCCAGATCCAACATCTGTTCCAATTTAGTAACAAACTAAAATCATTCTCCATTCCCCATACACATATCCGCACATATGCACAATGGAACACTCAGTTTTAAGAACATTTGTCTCTGGATCTGGATGCATATTGGGCCATTTCTTGCTTCCAGACCATAAATCAGTCAAGTTTCACTAGAAAGAACGAAGATTCACAGAGAGCCCCAGGCAAGGATCTCTACCCAACTTTCCTATCCCAAAATCTGGCTCTGCAGTGATACATTATATTTGTTTTCAACAGTGGAATAATATCACATGTGATCATAGCCTCAGCAGTGACAATTTACCAGTCTGTTCCCCCTTACTCTTGTACATCTGGTCCTTCACAGAGCTTGTATCCATCTTCAGAAATCACATGAAAACCATGTCTTTGCCCAACTCTGCTTTGAACTCCTATTGTTTCAGAAATATGGTAGTAAGAGGAACAACAAGAGTTGTGAAGGACAGCAAGGTTGAACTGGGGACACCAAAGCCCATGACTATGTGGTTGGAGTCACTCCCTTGTGGCCTAGCTGTAGAGCAGCTTATTACAGAATCACAGAATAGTCTGAGTTGGATGGGACCACAAGGATCTTCAAGTCCAACTCTTAAGTGAATGGCCCACGCAGGGATTGAACCCACAAGTTTGGCATTATTAGCACCAGGCTCTAACCAACTGAGCTAATCTCAAGCAGCACCAAGGAGCCAGGGTTGAAGCATCTTCCAGGTAGGCAGCCAGTCAGTTTGGGAGAGTCATCAGGGAGACATGGTGGTCTCACAGTTAACTAACCTCAGGCCTTGACTCAACTGCTTTTGTGGTGATGCCAGATAAAGGAGTCACCCTGCCCCCTTCTTGCCTTAACTGGCCCTCCTTGACTCAGAAAGTGCTCTACTCTTTACATCAAATAGAATCCCAAAGTTGAGGAAATTGGAAAGACATTGCTGATGTGCTCCAAAAACTGCAAACTGCAAGGTGGGGAGGTAGCCGGTCACACACAAATACTTCATGGTTTTGCACAGAGTGGTTTTTACTCCATGAGGGTAATAGCCAACCTATCACTTGGTGGTTTTTATGCCAATCAGAAGCTGCAATGGTAGTAGGCAGCCCTGAATGCTTGAGATCAGCAGCTAAAGCCTCAGAAGCATTTCATTGTTCCATAGTCTGTTTTCATACTTCATTTTACACACAAGTACGTGGGGCAATTTGGAGCCTCAAAAGTGAATGTATAGCACAAGTGAATGCATTGTAAAAAATACAGACCCAAAGCATAACTACATTCATGTGCTACTACAGTACTTATTTTTAAAGTCAAAGTAACTTCAAATGCCATCTGTTTCCTGCTAAGCTTGTGCAGCTTGTGTACTTTTTAACTTGTGAAAAATCCTAAATTTTGTACTTACAAAACACAGGCAAGGTAAGAGCCATAGCATTAAAATCTTCTATTTAACAAGAAATCCACTGAAGCAATGTATTTTCACAGAGTATTGACAGTACAAGAGGGGAAAGACTCCAGCATCTTTACATAGCTTCCATTGAGGATACCATTTTGCTGCTAATTATTTATGTAATTGTCCAGTAACAGAGGGATTTCACCATCTCATTTAATCCAACTTGCGTACTGCTCACTGAATGCAAACAGCTTTTAGCCCCAGGCTCAATTCAAACCAGAGGCAGTTGTTAAATTATTTGCATTGATGGTCAGATCTCACATCTGTGTGAATGGAAGAAAGAAATGATGCCAAGTCTTAAGTTTGTTCTTAGCAAGTCCAAGGCAATGGGCAGACCAAATCAAGGAACCTCTACTTTCCCCTCTGGGACCCAGTTATGGGAAGGCATAGGAATGACGACTATTTGGGAAGTGATTTGTCCCACAAAACATGCAATTCAGTATTCAGCAAGGGGAGAACCTGCACCATCTCCTGACCTCCCCATTGCTCTGCCTTGCAGGGTGCTTCACTGCTATCGAACCTTTGCTTCAGACCGTCTGAGTCAGAGCTCCGCTATCATTTTTTATTTCTACTTCCAGTACATTCCTGAGGATGAACAAAATGCACAGATCATATTCTGTGACCACAGAGTGATATATAAATCACATTTCTGGGATGCACGTGCTTCCTAGGGCTTCCTCTGATGCTGCCTGAAGCGCTGCAGAAATGTGTCAACTGGCCTTTCCAAATCCCAGCCCTTTATGAGGGGAAGCGTAGCGCACAGTCTGCTGCATCTGACTTCCAAAAGAAATGAGGAATAAGCACAGAGGTGGAAGATGCCTGTGCCTCATTGCTATTATCATATTACTTGTGGGTGCATTCCTCCCATTGTGGGGTTCCATTTCCGAAGGCTTGAGGTGGATAGGGAAGGGGTTACTCCAGCTCCAGGGGTTTCTTCAGGGTCCTGGACGCATGGAGGGGTTAGGTGCTCACCCCTCCCCCCACCCATGTGTTCCCATGGCAGCCGGAGAGACAGCACACGGGACTTGGAGAGGAGGCGAGAGAGCGAGTTTATTGTGGTTAGGGGTTTATAAAGCTCTTGGGAGGGTCAAAAGGGACCATGTAAGGTAAGGGGTCTTACAAAACACCAATCAGGCAGGGAACAGCCAAATAAGGAAGGGGTTAACAAGAGACCAATGAGAAGACTTCTTGATATCTTCTTAGGACATTCCTGAGACAGAGATAAGAACTGGCCGTGGGGGATTTTGGGAAGAAACATGAGTTAGCAGAGACCACAAAAAAGCCATTTTAAAACATGCTTAAACCACAGTTTTCCCATATAATGCAGGTTTACTGCTACAATTACTTGTCTAGTATTTACCAGATTTTATAGACATACACTCTCTTGGCCCAAAGGTCTTGGCTGCATCATTTTAGATTAATCAGGCCTGAGCTATCCGGATCAAAAATGGGGTCATGGGGGGTGACATTCAAAACAGAGAGTTTCTCCTGACAACAGAAGCAGCAAGTGCTGTCCCATATTACAATCTGAAATAAAACAGTAGTTTTCCAGTAACTTTGTGAAAAATCTGTTAAACTGACTAGACTCCATCAGCTGTGATGACAATCCCAGCACGTATTTTCTTTTCCCCATTTTCTGTGCAATAGTGACCCAGAGATGTTTTTCCACTCATGAGACAAATAGGGAAATGGCAGGTTAAAGGCTAAAAAGAAGAACTTGCCTAGGAGCAACACTTCTCCACTGTTATAATTACTTATAATTACTGTTAATATATATATTATATACCAAACAAAATAGCTCTATGGTTTTATGGGGCAGAAGTCACAGGCCCTATGATTCACTGCATGCAGTTGCACAGCAGTCTGGGGTAGACTTAAAACACACGTCTATATTAATCTCGAATAGACATGCAAACCTGCATATACAATTTTCTGGGGTGGCCTCAAGCAAATCATCTCACCTGCAATGAGACAGATGAAAACTGTGCCATTTGGGTTTGCCGTACAGCTGATGTAAAGTAGAAGAGAGCTGTAGAAATTGCCATGCCACAGGCTTGTACTGAGAGCATCCCCTGGAGCCAGTAAAACCGGCAATACACGGTCCGAGCTCTCTGCATATTCTGAACCACAAAGGGACAGTCCATGTAAAGATATTCATTTACACAGCAACAGTCAAAATAAATTTCTCCATTTAGATATCCCCTTCGCATTGTCAGTCACACTCATGGTCTTATCTCCAGGGAACTTCCAACAGCTTCACATTCTAGTTGGAGTGCAAATTCCATAAACATGAAGCAAACACCTCTGGCCCCTGGAGCAGCCCTTTTCCCAGACACCTACACAGGAAAACCCATGGCACGCTAAAAGACCACATGGCAGAATGGAACCTTTGCATTCTAAATCCACTTTTATTGCTGTTTCTGACCATCACAGGAACCACACAGCATGCGAGTCAGAAAATGCAGACACCAGAGATCAGCTAAGTGGCAAATACCTCTCACTTGTGAGTACAATTGAGATCAAGCACCCAGCTGCTGCCCTCAGCACTGGACTCCCCTCCTACCCCCAGCTCACAGGGACTCTGAAATGTGGTGCTAACCTCACCGCTCCAGTCATCAAACTGAAAAAGGTGGCAAATCTAAACTCTACAGCCTGCTTCTCCTACTTGCCTTCCATAAAACACACTCCCCAGCAACACTGCCATAAGCTCAATAGAGAACACTGACATTAGCAAAGCTGTTGAGTTCATTGGAGACCTAAACCCAGCAGAGCAGACTCCTCCACAGGCACATTTCTGCTCTCTGCCCTCTAACTGGGCAAAGAAGATGAAGCAAAAACCACAGTGTTGAGCCAATGGAGAAGCCACCAGGAAATTTCAAACTGTATCAAGCATGACAGCCAATGGAAACCATGACATAAAGTTTAGAAGAAGGTCACTGCTTCAAAATCTCCTTCTAAAGAGAGATTTTGTTATGTTCTTTCCTTTGTAAGCATGCATCAACAAAGCTAGAGTACCAGAGACGGAGAAGAAGCAGGTATATAAAAGAGAAGCAAAATAAATTTTAAAGTGCTTTTTGCCTGGGTGGTTCAGGCACATGTTTTCAGCTTTTGGTACAATGTGCGCATCTGCAGAACTCTTCACTAATGGGCATGGCAGTGATTTAATGACAGCCCATGTTCTGCACGGCTGATAACCCACCTGCACCATAAGGTGAGTGGAGATGGACAGACTCTACAGCAGCACCTGAAAATCAATTCTCTCTGATTTGGGAGGCTTTATCTGGCATACTCAAATACTGAGACTTTGACTGATGTATTCCTGGGCTGGTTCATGTGTGACACAGGACAGAGCTGGGACCAAGCCTTACACCTTCCATTCACCCAGCTCCAAAACACAGCCACCTCCTGAAGGTTTCAAAAAAATTTTATGCTTACTAAAAATCTCTGAAGATTCAAAAGGAAAGACCATGGCCACATGAAGAAAAGGGATTACTTCCTTGCAATGGGACTCTGGTCTTCTCCTGTGTCTAACAACACTACAGCTGAGTATATCACTGCACTGCTTATGGGTTTTCTATTTAATATCTTAACAACACATAAAAATATTTCATTACAGTGACTGCTCTCCACTAGGATTGAATCACCTTTGTATTTAACAAGGGGAAAAAAAACCAACAAAAAGCTCTGGGTTTTCTGCCAAAAGCTGTGTGCTCTGCTTTGACTAAGGTCCTCTAGGAGCTCTGCACAAGCTAAAACAACTAATTTAAGGTATTTTATCTTGTGCAATTTGGATATAGTCTTAGGTTTTTCAGAAGTAAAACAGAAATGTTACACCAGCTCAGTCGCAGGTGTTTTCCTCTCTCCTTATGTCATGTTTCATGGCAGTTTTCCATACTTAAAGGCTATCATACATGGAACCCCATCTCTTATAGCAATATACAATAATTTATGCGACTCCCTAGACCAAGCCAACATAAGAACCACGTGGACTCACAGAGTCAGAAAGCAGGTTCAAAGATGATCCAAACAACCCGCATGGCTACATTGCTGAAAGAGTTGTCAGTCAAGACCACTTCTAATTCCACTTGATACAAATACATAACCTGCTAACTAGCTGCTAAAGAGTTCTTGCTGAGCTGTTAAAATATTTGCCTATAACTTGTTGTGGAGTCCTTAGTAGGGTCCACTTCTCACAAAGCGATCACTTGAAGCTTCTGTAAAATACAGAGAAAAAAATGCCACTTAGCGTTTTCAGAAAAATCAACTCACAACAGAAACACAGGAAGAGAGATCAGCAGAGATCTCCCTCACATTCACCACATGTGCATCTCCAGTGTAGAGGATAAAAAATTAAAAGACTTCTGGGTAGGAAATAACAAAGGGCAATTAAAAGTATATAAAACTTTCTCATGGCTTTTCTCTGGTGTTTTCTGCAACACAAATGTCAGAGGATTAATTTGTTTACTGTCCACAGATACAACAATAACCACAATTGCTTCCCAAAGAACATTCAGTACAGCAACACTCCAGGTCCCTCTCTGCCACCAGTTTTTCCACAGCACCCTCTGGGGACTGGCACCATTGAGAACACCAGTGCATGGTCCTGAAAACACAAGGTGTCCTGCCTAGCTCAGAGTCAGGTCCACTGTCAACAGGGGAGGAGAAAACCCATGCAATCTGCTAGAAAGAGACCAAAGAGACATCATACATGAGCTAAAGTGCACCTTATGCTACTGAAGGCAAAACTCTTGCTCCTAAATCAGTACTAAACTCGTGACACTACTCCTGACTTAAAAATATTATCACTGAAAGAAGCATGTTAATGAGATTAACCACAGAGATGTTACCACATACAGAACTACATGACTGTGTCCTTCCACATATGCATAAAAATTCACACTAAAGCTCATCAGAGACGAGTCACCCAAGCAGCTGCCTATTGCTGCAGATAAAATGCTTATCACATCACAGCCTGGGCCACCAGCATATTCAAGTAAGAAGGCAAGTGATTCCTTTGGGCTACTTCCATTTCTGAAGCACAACTTCGATCTCAGTCATCTGTCTGGGTTGTTCCCATTACACCTCCCTTTTCTAAGTGACTATCAAAGTAGTCAGAATAGTGGGAGGAAGATCTCCTGGGCATCACAGGAGCTTAGGATGTGTCAGAAAAATGTATCAAAGAGGAGATTATTCCTGAACACTAAAAATCCACTGGAAATATATATGACAGCCCCAAGGCAGTCTGACACTAGCATCCCTCACCTGGGGCAGTTAGACAAACAGCTCATATTTTACTCAGAGTGAAAAAATCACACACATTATGGTTCTCTGACACTCTTTAATCTTAACACAGCTGCAAGCTTCTTTCAGCAGGGAAACCTTCTGGGTGAATGTGACCTTTGGATAAATCTTTGCATGTTCTCTATGGTGGTATTTATTGTTACAGTAAGTCTAATGATTCACTTTGTGAACAGCCCTGGGAGGGATCTTTTTACCAGCAGCCCCACAGACCTGTAAATGCATTCCTCCACCACTACCACACCTGCAAAAGGTACTGCAAAAGGGGAAAACAAAGGGTCAACAAAAAAAAAGGTATTCTTTCACGCTTTCATTTGGATTACTGCACAGAAAGACAGCATTCATGTTTACAAGACATATAAGGGAATGATAAAAGTTTTTAACATTGAGACAACTGGCTTCTGGTAAACCCTATAAGAAGTTGTAACTATTTTCTAGAAGCACTAGCTTTCTGAACGTAATGCATTTTCCTAGGAAAAGTAAGGCATCACTGAGCTTGCAGAACTTTCCCACTCAAAGCAGATAGTGGACACTATAAGAGAGGAGGACAAAACCAATATAAGCCTTGAAAACTAACCCATGTGTCTCTGCCAGCTTTCAGAAATACCATTAATCTTAAGATAAAGCTGGTTTGCTTGCAGATGACACTCAATATTACAAAAACTGTTTCTGTTCCTATTGGACATAAGCACAGTAATCCTCTCTTGGTGATTTCACACTCAACTTACAACACAATTCTTTTGGTGAGCCACCAAGAAGCCTGAATTTGGTCTGACTGTGTAATTTGATGGGCTCCAAGCTGCCCAGAAAGAAAGGTGTCAATAACTGCTGGATAAACTACTTCTCTGTATCCAACTGTTGAGTGGGTTATTGGGCTTCTTCATGAAATACCATCCCATCTAGAGCCCTAAAAGCTGAACTAGGTCCACTCTTGCTACCGACAAAAGATGAATCAAAGACTTGGTTCATGTCAATCTGGAAGACTTTCTCACATCTGAACGGAAAGCAGACTTAAGAATTTTATTAGTACCTTAAGCCTGAAAGTGAAGGATGCTGCCAGCCACAAACCAGCATATGCAAGAGATTAATTTCTGTGTTCAGATCTTTAGCAACGCATATAATTCAGGTAACAGTCAGGAGCAGGCAAAAATACATATGTCATGTATGTAGGAATGACAGTCACATAACATGTTGGTTTATGAGGTCAGTCTCTGATCTCTGACTTTCCTGGCTCAAACTCTCTTCTTTCAGGCACCTGATGTTTTCAAATGATAAAACTTTTACCACTAAAGCATGAGTAGTGGTGACCTGGAATGAGTTCAGATGCATGTTCATGCTTCTCAGGAAGGAGCAGTCCATGTCATAAGAGCCATCAGTTGTTCAGTAATTCAGAGACAGTCAAGGGCTGGATAGATATAGGGATGATACCATGGACTTCAGCAAGCTCTGCTGTCACACCCTGAGCTGGAAATGTAACAGTAGGACACTGCAAGAAGCTCCTGTTGCTGTTGTTTATATTGCACCAACTCAACACCATACCAACTCAACACAAAATGCTCCCTCTCTTAGGCTGCCAATCCAGCATTTTCAAACGCTCCACATAACCCCAAAAATTGTATGACAAAGGAGCTTATCCACATATACTGATATACACTGCAATACTAAGTTTTCTAAAGCATTGTAATAAATATTACAACAAACTTTAGAGTCTTTCAGAAAGCCAAAGAAACAAGTTCCTATCCTTGGAAAAGGTTACTGTGGATGTCTAAACCATGCAACCTTCTGTTGTTAGTCACCATCCAGATTTGGTAGGTCTTTAGGGAAAAATCAGGCTTACTTTCCCCTCAGTCAGTATCAGTCCTCAAGTCAATAAATCTTAATATTGACCACAACAGAGAAACCAGTAAATGTTTAAAATCTTCTTCTGGGTTTTAATTAGAAACACTGAGGAAATTTGTCAACTCCTCACTTCCTAGTCACATGGAAAAGCTTTTAAACATTCTGCATAGACCACTGTCGATCAGGCCCATCACAGTTATGGAAGTAAAACATATTCCATCAACAATTCTCTGAGCATTTATATGGGATCTTTAACCTTGGCATGACTTTGAACCCAGGCTGCATCTGCTGCAAGGACAGTGAACATAATCAATAGCATCTTTTTATGTCACAACAGTTATTACTTCCAGTGCCACAGTTAAATTTCCTCTGTCTATATAAAATTTTAACTTCCATAGATGGAGAATGTTGACAAAAATCCCTGTGGTATTCCATTACTAAAAAGCATTTCTGGTCAAGTACTTTATCATTTGGAGAGAAATATGAACAGCACTAAGAGACAAAGAGAAATAAAGGAGGAAGGTGAAGAAAATTCTTGGGGCTACAGTGCACAGTTTGCATGCAGCTGATAAAAAGAACCACGCAGTGTGAATTCCTCACCTCAAAAACCAGATGGGAATCCTGGCTAGGGATATGACTGGCTCCCCCATAACACAGGCTATGGAATAGATTATGTCAAGTCAGGAAGCAGTGTAGATGTCTTGGGAGAAAGCACAGACTCATGAGAGAAAACCCTGCTGAAGAAGTTTGCTTCCTCATTGCCTCTCTGCCACCATTTTTTGTGCGATCTCACCAGCCATGCAGAGTACACAGTTCACAGATGCCTGCTAATTGTGCTCTTCACCTGCAGGAGATGTCTGAAAAAACTGTACAGAGATCAAACTAACCAGACAGACAAACTATCGGGAGACCAGCGCAGGTGAGTTAAAGGACAGCTGGAAGATAAACCAGATATCCTCTACTAGTGGTTAAAATGCCTGGGTGCTCTATTTCAATTTTGTGCTCATGGGTTCTTTTGAAATCAGACGTTCACTGCTAATGGTTGCAGTGAAGATTTAGGCCCTCTATAAAGTGAGGAATCGTGATGCAAATAGTGGGAACTGTATATTGACAAAACACAGCCTAACTAGCACATAGAATCTGAGATAATGTTAACAACCCCAATGACAGATAAAACAGCCACTTGTTTGTGGGATCTGTTTAAGTTCTTCTCTGATTACAGAATCACCTTCAACCTCTTCAAGTGGTATCTTGGTGACCTTTCTCTATATTGTCAGCAAATCATCTTTACCTTTGGAAACAAGGCCAAGAAGGGTGTTCCTCATGACAAGCAGTCCGTAAGTCTTTTTTGAAAACATTTTCTATAACCACAGCAAATCTTGAAATTATTTAAAGTCCTCTTTGAGGACATCAAGGACATCTGTGATCTATGTTATGACCTTGCCATACTCCAGGGACTATGAAAATTTTTTTCATGAACAATGGCCTGAAAAGTTAATAATGGCCAGTCTTCACGAACAAAGATTTTTGGGAAAGGTCTTTTACCTTTCCAGCCTGCGCAATGGATTTTTTTAGGTGAGACACAGCATGCGCTGAACTGAGCCCACCCTTTAATCCTAAGGTTCATCTGCCAGGGCCAAGCAAGCTTGGACAATGGCAGTGAGGTCCTCAGGATGTAGGTTTGTTTAGAGTGACCTTTTCATAGATGGATGGCCTCACAGGGCTAACAAGCTCCATCTGCCCGGGGGACTGGGGAATTGAACCTGTGTTGCAGTGGTGAGAGTGCTGCATCCTAACCACTAGGCCACCAGGGGTCCCCCTGAAAAGTTAATACAACAGAGAAAAACCATGTAGACAGACTGATGAGCAGAACAACAAAAGTGAGCTTTCAAACCTCAGCCAAATCCTTGATATCTGAAAACAGAGTATGGGATTTTCTTGCATATCAACTCCTCCTGCTCCAAAAGCAAGTGTTTTATAGTCCATGCCTCAATTCATTACTAGGGTTTGACTTATTTTTAGGTTCTTATTTGCCAAAGACACATTGCTGCATGGAATATTAATGAGGTTGTCATCTAACTGGGCCTTAAAGGAGGAGAGAAGATTTAGTACCTTCTTAAAAAAACTAGCAACACTTTTTTCTGCAAGTTTGAGAATTTGTGCTTTGAGAAGAATAAGACAATTCACTTCTTGTGCATGTGAAACCTCTTAAATCCCATCAGAAGGACTTGAGCTTGAGGCCAGGAACCAGACATTTTCACATTTTAATCTCAACTCTGGTCTTGGCTTCCTGTACAGCAAAGAAGTCTTTCTTCATTTCAACAACTTTAAACCAGGGTACAGTGAAAATTAAATGTTTACACTGCAATTTGAAAATGTAAAGTGCTAAGAAGGAGCACTTAGGAAATGAACTTTGTAAACTTTTTCCTTGCTGCCATGGTATCCACCATCCTCAACAGCCTCTTACTTCATGTACTCATAGACTACATAACCTTAAGCACTCATTCTCTGTAAACTACATACCTCACTTGAGAGCTGATGTACAAAAATCAGCTGTCTGAATACCTTAACACTTACGACAGCTGCCTCTGGACTGATCATAAGAGAAATTACTTGTTATTAATTTTCACATACTGGATTTATTTTAGCTTTTATGTTTCAGGAATATTATGTAAACAGAATGTTAGTTGTAGGAGTACCCAGGAATGCAAGAAAACATATGGCTCAAACTCCCTTCAGTATTCCCAGCACATTCCCCAGCAATTTTAATTTCGACTGGTTCAAGTGGGGGAGTCAGGGAAAGACTTAAATGCTCTCATCCTCTGCATATCATGATGAAGAGGAACCACAGCACCTGCTCTCACATATGCAGAGCCTTGCATTTGGGTGAAAATGTAACCCTACTGCTCCCAGTAAGTGAGGAAGGTACTCTTTATAGTGTATTTTGGACCCTGTAGCATTTCAGTTTTACCCCTGCTTCAGGATGGCACTGACATTATTTGTAAGTCTGTGCCTGCTCTGATGAATCCACCAGAGACAGAGTCAATTATGGGAGCAGGACCACACACATGTGTTTCTAATTGTCATCTCAACGGTTTGCAGGGTTGGTGAACCTGACACACATACTCACACACCCAGACCATGTCATGTACCCTATCCAAGATTAAGTATTGTGATGGTAAATATTTAAGATGGATAAATGCATATTACTGAATAAGCACAAGTATTGTGCCACCCATTCTTGTCTTAACTTCCCATTGAGTCTGCTCTTTGCTCTGGTAGTGCAATACCCTAGCGTACAAAAATCCTCAGGTGCCAAGACTTGCCATAGGGGGTCATGAGCCTTTGTTGTCACGGCCCAAGCCCTCACCAGTATTTGCCCTGCCACATATGGCTGTGTAGGACCTCTGTGCTCACAGTTAATCAAGAGCTGCATCTGTCTCTCATCACATTGCTGGTGCCTGGTGCTTGATCTGCTCTTGCTCTCAGCGCTCCACTGCCCAGGGTGTGAATATTTTGCAGGTTGAATGGCAGCAGGAGAAGCCCCTCAAAATGGTTTGTGCTGCATTTTTTTGGGAGACTGTGTAAATTACCAGTGATGTGAAGTACTGATTTCTTCATGTGCTGTGAAGACTGAAAGAAAAATGAGGCTTGAAAAATTAAAAGTTAATTGCTTTACACACTAGCAGTTGCACACTTGAGAGAGCAAGTGTGGAGTATGGGACCCTTACAGGGACAGACAAGAAAGAAGCAGATTTGCCTATACCCTGGACTGCTACCTTATACCAGACAGCTACTTAAAAGCTGACACAATGCAGAGGGGTCCATGGAGATCTCAAAGACTGGGAACACCCCAAATTTTTTGGATGTCCTGTGAGATTTATAAAAAAACCCACAAAACTGAAGGGAAAAAAAAAAACTACAGCTATTAAAAACACCCACAAGAAAGCTTTCAGTTAAATCTAATCCATATAAAGTCTCCAGAATGGATCACTTGCATGCATCAAGTAAGCTCTCCAAATGACAGTGCGAGAAAGCTTGATAAGCTGCTTGGAGCTAAAAAAACCTTTCTAAGGCAAACTTTCTACAAAAAATTTTTGTTGTGCTGGTCACAGCTTACATCTTGCTTTGTCTGGTTATCCTTCCAGAAACATAAATGAACTCATAAGAATAACAGGAGGATTAGGTTAAGCTTATTTTTAAAACATTTCCCACAAATTCATCTAATTTTCCTGCTTATAAACACCCTTGTTCATCTTTGCTGTGTGTCTAATTAGGCAGGATATACTGCAGGTGGCTTAAAATAGGAGCTGATATATAGTAGCTTTGCAGTTATGCATGTTAAAGGAAAGGTAATTAAAATTTCATGCTATGAGATGTAAACTGATCACCTCAAGGGCCTAAAAGGGATTTCTCCCCCATATATGACATGGCATGGTTGGCCAGATACAGTATGGGTGGGATTCCTCTTCCTTGCAACACTTACTAGCCTCTGCCCAAGGCAGAATATGACATCTGATGAGTTGGTTTCTTGAATTATTTATTTACGGAAACAGACCTACTGCCATCAGCTAAGTATCTCTGAATTTTATTTACAATCAATACTGCAATAAAGCTTAAAACATAAAAAGTTAAAATTAAATTAAAACAAACTAGCAAAGAAAGCCCTGCCAAGAACCTGTCTTAGAGGTTAATTAAAATGAGATCAAACAGAGGTCTTGGATTTTGTAGCAGCTGTAGTTAAAAATCTGTGGTAACTGACAGAGACATAGGATGATTTCCTCTGATGATGCTGACAAATTTTCCAAACAGCATTTCTCCAAAAATGAGATTTATTTTTGCAGCTAAAAAGAATACTTCGTTGTAGCAAGTACTTTTTCTTTGGCAATGGATCAAATTGCACCAAATGGCAGGTGGCATCTTTTAAAATATTTCCACAAGGGAGGATATCACTCTGCTTTTCTACCCGTTTTTCTCCACATCTGCTCACCTTTTTTCAAAAATCATGCATTATATTATAATACTGAAACGTCAGTGGTGCTTTCCAGAATAGAAAAGAGCCCTTTCAAAAACTATTTATTACTGTTTGCAATGGGGATGTGATTGTATTTTGCTATGGTAGTCCAAGGGCATGCTCATACTCACTGTGAAATAGTGGCATTTTGATATTGTAGCTTTAATAAGGATATTTACAATGGGGAACCCTATATTAAAGAAGTTATGCCTAGGGCATGTTTAAAAGCCTATCAGACAGGCTTTGAAATATGTGAGGGACAGTAGACCTCGCACTGCAGGCTTTTTCTACGAACTCCTTACAGCCAAGAAGAAAGAACCACAAGTGAACTCAAGTTAGTGAAACACCGAAAGGATCCCTCAATTTCTTGTGGCCAGTCAAATTAGGCCTTCTGCCTTGGGAAGTCACCTCTTAGTTTTCCCTCAGAAAAAAAGAGGCAAGCAAACAGGATCTGGGTGCCCCAATTAGAACGTGGGGGTTTTTGTCCAGCCCAGTAAAGAATGCACCTGCTGGCTCTGAATCAGATGAAGTTTTCTTAAATTGTCTGTGGTACAACAAATGGTGGGAAGGCAAAACAAGGATTACTAACTGGCACAAGAGATTAGTTTAATAAACCTGCATGGGACACATAAAATCACAAGGATGAAAACCTGTCACCCAAATACAGCAAAATTCCCATTGATTTAGACGAATCAGGATTTTACCTCATGACTCCAAGGCACTGTAGAAAAAGAAACAAAACCAGCCTACCAAACCTCTGTTAAAGGTAATCCAGGAAAAACAAGTTCTGAGAATGCAGTCTATATTGACAAATAAGAAGGGTATTAAGGGTACCCTGCTTTTCTGTTAGATGTCTTCCCCTCTCCTCCGTATCATCCTTCAGGGTTACTTTTGTCTCAGTTAAACTGACCCTACATTTTCACATGAAGAGTCTCACATCTGTCAGACACTGGACAATGAGGAAGACAGCATTTGGTTATGAAACACCTGACTTGAATTTCACTGAACCACATAATAAACCAGAAAGAAATGAAGTTTTACTATGCAGAAGCAGGTTTTTGTAATAAATCTCTATATACCTGCATGCACAATAATAATAAATTGATTTTTTTTTTCCTGGAAAAGTGAGAAAAGAAGCCTCACATTGCACCTCGAACCAGTAGGAAACAATTTTTCATTCACTGTAAAAGAACAGGTGGGGTTGTGATCATGTATTTAGCTAAACAAAACAAACACATTCCAGACATGCCATCCTTTGAAGGAAAGGAAACTTCCAGGGTTTTAATCACATAGTAGTATGCTGCTTCATCTGGTTATTTTAGAAGAGATCTCTCTTTGTAAAAAAATCATTAACTTTCCATATAGGGAAGCACAAACTGGGTCATTGGGGAAGCATGTACTTCTCAGCTGGAAGCAAGCCATGGACAGTCTCAGGTGAATAGTGTCTATCCAACACCACTGTTTTGTCAGATTTTGGAGCCCTCTCCACCCTAATCCCCATTCCACCACCACCCCCTCTGCCAATTCCCAATACCTCAACAGGAAAGGAGACATCTGTGAATCCTCTGGCATTGCTTCAATGCTTTACAGCTGTAATAACCACTGATACAAAGAGAATAATGTTTTCTAGCCTCAAATTCCTAAGGTACTTTTCTGAACAGACAAGTGGATGGGACTTGGTTATGTGAAAAATATCCCACCAGGGGAAGGGGTGTGGGGAAAGATGAAGAGGAATCATGATCTGCAGATAACTGAGCTCAGCTTGGCTTTAGATTTATCTTTTCTGACCACTCAACCCATTTGTCCAAATCCAAACTTCTAAATCTAAACAGTATTTTTCTGGCAGCTTGCACTCCCTCACTCTTGGCTTTATCAGATGAAAAATACTTCAAGGAGGGGACTTAAAACAGTGGCGAGCCATAGACTTACATATATGCAGCATTTCTGCAGTACTCCTCACCATTAGAATATAGGGACGACAGTTTGAAGCTTGCTGCTAGAAATCCCAAAATGCACCAGACACTACAAAGTCCGTTTTCTCTCATTTGTTAGCACTGTCAGTCACCAGCACTCTAAGTCATGGTGTCTCTTACCTGTATGTCAGCAAGTTCATCACAGTCTTGCACAAGACGCACAGGTTGACATTTAGTGGTTTGGGGAATAATGTCAATTTATATAGGGCCATAAAGTAAAGGCAGCAGACAGCCTGGACAGATAGGCACAGAGAACTGTTTCTCAAGGGCCAGTGTTCTTGGAAGGGTTTGGGACACAATGGCTGACATGCGTAAGGAAAAGAGACAATGGGCATAAACTGATGGACAGAAAGTTCCACCTGAATACAAGGAAGAACTTTTTCACTGTGCAGGTGACTAAGGACTGGAACAGATTGCCCAGAGGGGTTGTGGAGTCTCCCTCGCTGGAGATATTCAAGAACCATCTGGATACAATTCTGTGCCCTGTGCTCTAGGATGACCCTGCATGAGCAGGGAGGTTGGACCAGATGACCCCATTGTGGTCCCCTTCAACCTTATCCATTTTGTAATTCTGTGATTCATAGAAAACTCATATCCTGGTGCAGATTTGCTTTAAAAACCCCCTATAATTATTTCAAATATTTTTAAATTCCTTTCTAACCAGAAGATCCCTGGGTTGTACAGCTGCTCAGTGACAATTTGCCCAAGAAGCTGCATAAATTGTTTCATCCTGAGCCTCTCTCTGTTGTGGTTACACTACTGCTAGTACCTCAACTCAGGGCCAGCTTCAGGCTGGCAGTCTGACAGGTACAGAAACATCCAAATCTTAGCACAAGGGCAAGTGGAAGCAAGAGCCAACCCCTGCTCTGTGCCAGGTCTGCAAGGGGACCAGTCACAGCTTCAAGCCATCAGTCGTTTTCTCAAGCCAACACCACTGGCTTTGTCTTGAAGGGGGACACAGGCCAGCTCTGCCCTGAGGTGGTTTAGGTGCAGGAGCCAGGACAAGAGTCACCCTGAGGAGCAGCAAGAGCTACAGCTGCCCTTCACTTACATGACAGAGGAGCCCTGAAGCAGCTTGGCCTCAGCAGGAACAGCACAGGCAACTGCTCTGCTCAAATGTACAGCCAGGGCCAGAAAATCTCATGGGGAGAATTTTGCAATATGCACCCTTGGCAATAAACTGAGGGTTCCAGAGATGCCAGTTCCACCCACCCCTTAAGCACTTGAATCAGGATTTTCTGAAGTCATTCTTCAGCCTACATTTTTTTTGTACCATCCTGCCGAGTGAATATAGGGGCATAACCACATGAATTTTACAGCTGTAGGTCATCATTGTTAACAGGGAAAAAACCTTCAAACCTTCTGCTTCAAAGCCACAAACCCTTGGCCCCAATCTTTTAAATACAGTTTGTAATTAACTTAGCAATGCAATGGCTCACATGGTCTCTGCAGCCATTTATGGCCTAACTGCCAAACTTAATAACAGAGAACCAACAAACTACACAATATTGCAATTTATACTCTAAATTTAAGCAGTAATATTTTATCTAGTTAAGTGGAATTTTTTAAAAAAAACTGCGAGTCAGCAGCAGCTACCTGCATAAAGTTATTTGGCTAACTGAAATTGGAATTCATTAACTGATTAACCAAGAGCTACAGATGGAGTAATATCATCACATCTCAAGCAACATTTAAGATGAGAATTGTAATACAGTAGATTTGCAATTCTTG
This sequence comes from Neopelma chrysocephalum, assembly GCF_003984885.1. Taxonomy (NCBI): domain Eukaryota; kingdom Metazoa; phylum Chordata; class Aves; order Passeriformes; family Pipridae; genus Neopelma; species Neopelma chrysocephalum. Next base: position 14,455,335 of record NW_020897695.1, on the reverse strand, counting down.
AATGCATGTGATTAACAGATTCAAACAAATGATGCTATTACTATGTTAATTAAACCCTGCCATAAAATATTGAATGGGATTAAATTCAAGTGTTTGAGAGAAAAATAGATCTCTTAGGACAATTACAAAAGAGAAAAAGAGTAATCAAGCATTTGGCATGCTATTGTCTGTTAAAACCACAATAACAACAATAATAGCATCAATAAAAAATATATAATAATAATAGGAAGAGTAATACCAACAAAAAGACTTGTCTTAAAGAGTTAGGCACACAAATTTTCCAATCTGAGACAGAGAAATCTATTGCTTGGCAAAAGCAGGATGCTGAATTTTTTTCGGAAGTTATGGCAGTAGTGAGAGTTTTGAGTGCTGTCTAACTAGTCATTTATGAACTCAGCTGCTGTGTAGGTGTATTAGAGACAGGTGATATACTGACATCATGTTGTCGTCATGTTCCAAATCTGTTGATGTGAGCTTTAAAGAAAACCCAACAACCTACTAGAAAACCAGAGATGCTAATGAAGGCAGGTGTTGTAGGAGTATTAGTCCTGTGTCTTCCTCTACAGTGTCTCCTGCAGCCCAACATGTCCCTGCACAAAGCAGCACTGCAGTGCCCCTCTCAATGTGGTCCCCACACCCGTCAGGAGCTGCCTGCTCCTGTGCCTCCCAAGGAGGCTCCTGAGAGGTGTCAGTCATGACCAAGCAAAGTAGGCGTGGGGGTACACTGGGGAACTGCTCCACATGGCCTCACAGGGCTGGAGTCACCTCCAGGGCCCTGCTCCAGCCCCGCTCAAAGATACACAATGAGATCAGCCATGGAGTAGGGCTTGGTGAGCACAAAAAGTCCTCTTCTGCTTCCTCAAGTCCCCTAAGCACCCCAAATCCTCATCCAAGAGCTTAAATGGTACCACAGTATTTCCCAATAATGTGATGGAGCGTTTTCTGGTAACAGCAGCATGAGATATTGAGATAGTATCACCTGTTTTTAGTGCTGCTTATAGCCAAGAGCAGCTTCAGGAGTTTGAGTGCAAGCTTAACTGCATACATGGTTTAATTTTAATTTTATTTTTGCAAGGACCAATCCAGGACGCTTAACTATACTGAAATACCAAAACAGACAAGCGGCAATGGTAATGACACTAACTGCTAATCAGTTCTTCACATGGGCTTTACCAAAATGTCCTGGAAATTCAAAATTGTTTCCCTGCTTAATGAACTTGCCTCCAAAAAGTTAAACCCTAAGGGTTATTTTTAGAGTATTACTCATGAGTGCTGAACAATTAGCAATGCATTAAAGACCAGCCCAAAACTAAACAAAGCAAACCACAATTAAAATCACATAAAATGTGCCTAGTTGCAAAACAAAAAATTAAACGATTGTTATAAAATTAGATGCTAAAATTGTTCATTTGCAGTAAGGACTATTTCAAAATCCTTTCTTGTACACTTACATTGTGCTTTCTTCTACCATGTACTTTGCAGGGAAACGCAAGTCACCAAAGTCACAACACCAAAAAAAAGGATTAAGGGCAAGGTGCACAACCTAAGGCATGAGACATCTCTCAAGGTCAAGCTCAGGAGTCAACACACAGCTAGGCCTCTACTCTTTAAAACATGAACTATATCCTATTCACTTAAAAATCATGACAATCATGCTGTATGTTTTTTTGATGGCTAACAAAAGGAGAAATTACTGCTGTAAAAAGAACAAGACTTAAAATGAATTTAAGACCATCTTCACAGAAATCTCCTCAGTAACACAATGTCAGAAAAATGTTCGCAATGCATTGTCCACTGCCTTTTTTGGTCTTTGGAGAAAACACACACTAATTTGTCATGTTCCTGCTGAGTTTATTTCTATTTCTGAGAATTTTGAATAACAGCAGGTCACTACCCGAGCAGCATAATGAAAATGAAGCAAGGTCAATAATATAGGCAAAAATGACCAAGAAAGGTTAACTCTTGCGAATGCAATATTTCAAATGGAAAAATTCCATAATACATAATGTTGGAGGTTAAAAACTGAGAAGCTATTCAATTAGATGACGAAATGAATAGTAAATGAACGAATCTGACCCTACCCTTCTGCCTCCTCACTTTTCTTACTGATAGGAGCTTGTTCAGAGTTAGAAAAGCAGAATTTGAAAAATTATATTTAAACCTAGCCTGAAATTAGAGGACATTGACTAAATATGCTTTTCCAAAAGACCTCAGAAAAAAGCTGTGCTAATTTAAATTTCTTTCAATGGTAACTCAAATTTTTTGCAAAAGTACATCACCAGTAATGGGTTTTTTGAACAAAAATTAATGAAAAAAGCAAATCTCTGAAATACTTGTATTTATACTTACTTACACACACATACATACTTATATCTGCAAAGATTAATGATAGAAAGCTTTCCAGGACTTTCTTGAATGTGTGTCCCATAATCATTACCTCCTTGCAGAAACTTCCTAGTATGAAAAACAGTGACGGTCATTGACCACATTGCTTGCTACAACTTTATCAGTTTCTAACAAGAAGCAGCATTCTACTACATACCATTATTTAACTGTACATTATAGTTTATCTTTTATTCCTATGTTGGGAGCTAAGCATTCTAACAATTAGCAACATCTAAATGGAAACAAATGAACAGCTCCTTCTGACAGAATATGATGGTCATTTCAACATAAAGTTTCCTTAGGGAAAAACATACTTTTCTACAAAAGAACATAATCAAATTAAATACTTGCTTGATTTCATTGACTTTCCAAGACAAACATTAGACATAATTTTAAAGGAACAGAAAAGCTCTACGGTAATTCTTGTCTGCAAGCATGTAGAAATTTTTTTTCTGGCTGCTGTAGCCAAAATATAAATCATTTTCTGCTGTGGTGTCAGGAAGTGTATTGCACTAAATTAATCATGAGCTACTTTTAAAAAGGGACAAAAAATCCACTGCAAAATTAAACAAATCTCTCTGGGCCTGTTTTCCATTTGCATTGTCATCACTTACCTTTAAAGGACGGTGGAAGTGAGATGGGAATGTTGCTGAAATGCATTCAACAGAACCTGCGTGTGTGTTAGCTTCTCTAGTGGTCTCTGTTGTGCCTCCAGCCATTAGAAAAGATAAAGTATTATAACCTGCACACAATATAATTTTTACGCTTTGCCAGGCTCCTAGCACAGGGATACACTATAGCAAAATAAATGCACAGGCACATAGACTACAAGCCAAGCTGTAGTGCTTCTTCCAGCATTTCCCAGTCCCAGGTGTATTTTGCTGGAGTAGATAAAAGTCTTTCTATCTCATTATAAAAGAAGAGGAAAGGCAATTCTTAAGGGAAATCGAGTCATTTTAGAAAGCTTTTCCTAATAAGCCCAATAGTTTAGCAGATGTGTCCATGTGGGTAAAACTGGGAGCACAGAGATCAGGCAGCTCCATCCACCATCATACAACTGTGACTCGGCTTGCTTTTATCTTTTATGTCAGGCAATCAAAAGAAAAGTCAATTTTATTTACTAAGTGAGGGGTAAATAAACTCATGCCAATTGAAGAACAGAAAATATGTCTTTGTGGTTTAGACTCGAAGCATTTTAAAGATAAAAAATCTTAAATAATTCACTCAGACAAGGCTTCTAGATCCTCGTCTGTCTTTCTTTCCTCCCAGGGCAGGATGGCATGCATGGAACTTTTTGTTAACCCTCTCCTTCCAAACTCCCAACCCAAAAACTACACCATCCAAGAGGCACTAGTCATATTTAATACCTCTGCTTTAATAAAGTAATTTTCAAAATATTTCTGGGAAGACACAGAATCACAGAATATTCTGAGTTAGAAGGAACCCACAAGGATCATTGAGTCCAACTCTTAAAGCGAATAGCCCAAACAGGGATTGAACCCATTAACTCGGTGTTTTTAGCATCTTGCTCCAACCAGCTGAGCTAATCTCAGGGTCACACTTCCCTAGACCACAAGCAATAGCAATTAAATTCAGCCTCAACTTTACAACTGACTTCAAAATCATAGTTTACAAAAATGTTCTGAAGTCTTTTCTCTCTCTTTCCTCAGTCTCCAAAAGTACTTTTTCTCTAGGTGATCACAACTCTGCCTGCCTTTCTCATTGTTGGCTGTTTGGGTCTATTAGCTTGAGACCCTCTTCTTCTGACTCCAGCCTCACAAAACCTCCCCATAATATAACTCTAAGCCTGTACATTAATTCTTAGCAAAAGCAGTTCAATGCATGTGTTCAAATGCTGCTGAAATTGGGCCAACTGTGTGGTTTTTCTCCTCACACAGTAACTTAGTATCTCCCTCCAAAGCTAGCCACACTTACCGGTAAAATGTGGTATAATCCACTGTTGAATGACAGCTCTGAAACTCCCATGCTTTGAGTTTCTGGCATTCCCGGTGAGCTCGGAGTTTCACCCTGACTGTCCCATGACAGAGCTCAGGTACAGGTTTTCTCTGCGGGCGGCTGCAGAACTCATTGGACTCCACGCGCCAAGATTCAGCAAAGTCGTCCACATCAAACTTAAAATTCCCATCCCCCCCAATCAGGTCATCTCGCTTGTGCCCGTTGTAATTGCCACACAGACCACAGAGTCTGCCTTTCAGATGTGGTGCAGCCATGACTTCCACAAAACTGTCTCCATCCCATGATATTTCCAAGCCTAATAAAAAGATGAGACAAAAACAAGTACGAACATACATACAAAACAAACAAACAAAAAAAAAAGAGAAGAAGAAATTGAGGATAACAAACTGCACCTTATGTTTGCAAAACAGTGTTCATGGGAACCTGAACAAAGCCATTGGCTTTGTTCTGATAATGCTGTATATCTTCTAGTAAGATTTCTGTATATCTTCTAGTAACAGCCTCTGGCAAGTACAGTGTTTCTTAAATCACAGTCAATTACAGTACACTCATGCCTCTGTTTATTTTTGTTCCTCCTTCCTAATGAATGGAGTTATTCTAAAAAATATCAAGTCAAGATAGAACTATTCTCAACACTGAAAGAGGGCTCTTGCAAAATTCTGTAAATTGAATTTGCTAGGGTAAATTGCTAGCTGATTTTGCAGGCGGCCCAGAATTTCAGCCACTGTCATCCATTGCACAGGTCATAGGCATACAAAGGTGTCCATGCCCCATGAGACTGATCCACCAGTGACTACCTGATGGGACACATCGTTTTCTTCCCTACAAAGCTGGCACTGATCTCTTATTTGGGTGAATACAACTGTTCAAATACAAGTACCTTATTTTGTGGGAGTAAAGAGAGTTAAAAAGATTACAACAAAAATATGTCAGATGGTCAAAATTGTTGTAGGAAGGCATTCTGAATTGGATTCAAACTGTTCATTCAAAAGGCATAAGTTAGCAACCTTCTGACCTTGTCTACACTCAGAAATTACGGTAAACATCTAACCTTCATCTAGTGGTTGGGATATAAACCCTCTGCTACAATTTGTTTTACAGGAAGGTTTGACACTTCTGGTACATCAAAATCAAAATTACTTTCTTTGGCTGACATCCCCTTTAATCTGCCTGTACTCATCTAAAAGCTAGATGTCTAGCATAAGTCAGCTGTCTGGGCCCTCTCTTTGACAGAGAGAAAAAGGCAGCTGCGGATCACAACATGAGTGTCTAATGCAGAGGGAATGAATGAACTACCTCCTGAATGGCTTTCTGTTTCCAGTGATATTTTAGAGGGCCGAAAGATCAGGTGGAGACTAAACTTCTCGTTTTTACCTGGGTGACTGCAAAATAAATGAATTCCGTTTTTTGAGGAGTAAATATGCATGTCATAAGGGAAAACAATTTTGGTATTATATGGGATAAAAACAACACCAAGAATTACTGCTGCTTGACTTCTACCTGATAATGTTTTTTCTTGTAATTATTTCCAATGTCTCATGCATCCTTCTACTTCACATGTCTGCAGTAACCCTGCATCTGAAGACCACAAATCATTTGGCTGATGTTAATTTACTCTCATGAAGTACCTGTGAGCAGTGATTAGTTAAGGATAAACACAGGACTCTGCTTTAAACAGGATAATCCAGATTTTACCCTCTTCTTGCTGCTTGGCCAAGAATACCAAGAAGCATCAATCTGCAATGCAGGACCAGGGCTTCACTCCAGCTTTCATTTGCTGTGTGGGCTGGCTTAGCGCCACCCTTTCCTCTTGTAAATCAGTGCTTGTCACTATGTGATCCAAATCCTGCGCTATCCTCATGTAAGTAATTAACATACCAGGGACTCAGTTCAAAGCTGGAACCCTTCCTTTAGCAACACATCCCATTGTCTCCTATGGCAACTCCTACCCAGGCTGCAGAGAAACAGGGTGAGGCTCAAGCAGCAATTATGGCCATGTCACCAGGAGTTTTGGGAACAATTTACTCACTAAGGCTGTGAAGACAGTTCTGCATCACTTGTCACTACAGTCTATTACACCATGTTTTCTTACCACTGTAGGTTAGCAATGATAGCACAAATATGTCCTGAACTGACTATGCCTGAGATCAGTTTTAAATTGTCTAATAAACCCCAGCACGGATGGGACCACGGTGTCTTCCTCCAAAGACACTTTACACCCAGCCAACTGAGAGATTGTGCAAGACTACAACTGCTAATGAGGCCAGCACAGTGGCAAGGGGGAAAGCTGCCTTTTAAGATGCTTCATACATTCATTATCATTGCTGGACAAATTCAAACTCCAGCTGTCTTTGCTTCTGACTATGCTGAACAAAACAAAACACAGCTTGACTTGCAGACACAAGATTAATACTGCCGTGCTGGCATTTAGAAAAAACTTGCCATTAACTTATAAACCAGGATTTCTTCAGACTTGAGAATCATATAAACTTTCTCAAAGTTTAAAGCTTCAAGATCCAAATTCTCAGACAGTTCTCTTCAGATAATAACTACAGCTTTTAAGGTGGTGTTAAATTTCTTTCCCCAAACAAGCTCCCTCAGAACCTGCTCACTTTAAACAAAGTCAGAAAAGACTGGCTAATTATTCTATCTTAATTTCCCTTTTATGACTATTTTTTTGCTCAAGACAAGACTTACTGACCTTCAGTGAAAATACATTAATTATGAAAGGTTAACTTTAAAATTTTCATGAATATTTGTGTCCCTTTCATGAGAGTTAAGTTAAACTAATTGTTACATGCTGCTTTCGTAGCCCTGCAAAAGGCATGTAGGTATGCAGACAAAAAATAACATAAAATTATGGCTTTTCATCTCAGCATATAAAAATGCACATTTTTAAACCTAGAGATTCTTATTTTGATTACTGGATTTGATTCAAGAGACACACTGTGTAACTACCACAAAAGGATGTACGTTCCTCTAGCTGGGTACAGTTTAATTACACTTTATTCTGCTGTAATTGCTCAGATGGATGGGTAATTTCTAGCTTTGATGAACGGCCTAAAGGTTTCTGTCCATAACAGAGCTTATTTCCTTTTGGAGTAACAGGGAAGGGTATTTATTCCTACATGCATGATAATTTTGTTGGAGCCTGATCTCACTGTGCAGTGTGTGCTTTCTGTTTGTTCAGAAGCAGAAAATTCAGTTAGTTTCTGTAAACCAACAAGAGCTGTGACAGACAGGATTATGCTACAGAGCAATGTTTGAAATGTTCTCCTTTGCAGAGTTTCTTGGTGGCTATAACCCCCTTTCCTTCCCCTGCTCAAAATGGATGAGTTTCCCATTCGCTTGGACAAGGATCAGAATCTAAGAGATGTGAAGCCAAAGGAGGGGATGTGCAGAAAAGGAATATTCTATGAGTTACTTTTTAGGGTTTTCCAATTTTCCCCTCTCTTTGAAGGATACTTAATCAACATGTTACTTGATTTTTTAACTTGGCACACTATGTACTCTACTGCATTTAAAAAAAGTCCTGCTAGATTTATGTACATCACACATTCAGTTCCCCAAAATGGGAGCTCTCATCAATTGTTCTGCATGATTTTTCATAGTAAAGGTATCATTGAAGACTGGCAGACTGCTCTTCCCTAAAGATTTAGTGCCAAAGTGGTACAGAAAACCTCAGCAAAGTAGCTTCATGCAAAAGATCAGCACAGAAACAACAACAACAATAAAATGCTTGTGCACTAGAGAGATAGATAAGTAATACCAGCCCTGTGAACCTCTATTCTCTGGTCTTTGCAGCACACAAATTTTAGATAAGGACTCAACACCACTCAAAGTACACCCATGATGAAGTACCTGCCAGTGCAGAGTGCAAGGATTGCTGCTGCATGGCATCCAGGGCTACAGCTGGTGAGGAATTTAGCAACAAAACAGGTTTTCAGTGGAAAATGCCAATTCATCAGAACTGAAATGCTTCAGGGAGACATATCGTATTCAATGAACTTCCAACACAGCACAGGCAAGGCTCCAAGCTGGTTTCCTGCCAGCTCGCCTGGTGGGCTGCCTGGAAGCCTGCATGATCAGGGTATGAAACTCCAGGACTGCCCTGCCATGCACATTGCCCTGTAGCCAGGGACAACAAGGCTTCCTGAAGCTTTGGGCTTCCCTGTTTTATCCAGGACTCAGCTCTCAACTCTGCAAAAGGAAAACCAAAAGCCGTGGGAATGCTGGCTGAGCTGTAAGCACCAGACCCGGCATTTCCCAGCCCAGTTTTACTTTGAATTTTGCTTCCAGTGTTTTGCTTATTTTTCATTACCTCCTCTCTCCCCCTCTTTTTTCACCCTACACTGGGAAAGCATATATTTTTTTTAAAATCCCCGTTTCCTTTTGAAACAGAGAAAATTCTCCAATTTTTTTCCCCCCAGCACTCAGAATTTCCTGTGGAACAAAATGTTTGTGTTTAAACCAGTTCTACTCAGCACATTCTTCCTCTCTACAACCTCTCTGCTGCTTGTCCTCTCCCAGCAAAATGGAGCCATGCCGTTCTGCTGCTTTCCAGGCCTTATGTGCTGAGGAAAGGAGGACTTGGCCCAACGTGCTGCATTCAGTGACAGAAACCTGATCCTTCTCTGCTAAGGGGAGAAATTATTTAGGCTATAATTTGCAGTGATTACACACTGTTTGGTATGTTGTCATATGCCATGTTTGCACTTCCTCTGCCAACACATGGACAAGGATGTGTGTAGTCATTTACTAGGCTTGCACCAGAGACAAACGGAATAGCAGCAGGATTAGCTGTCATTCATCTTCAATTGAAAACCCTTCCTTGGCCTGTGGTTGGCTAATGAAATCCACATCGCCAGAATTCATGGTGTTCAGCTGGCTGCAAAGAAAAACCCTCAAGATGCTTTTAATTAGAAGTTGTGAATAATGGTCAACTTGTGTGCGTTTTACAGACAGCCACAAAAATCTGCATTGCCACTTTGAGGAATGAGTCCAGAGCTGGGATCCACATTATGCAGACTTACATTTCCAGGGGCTATATGAACAGGTGTCTAAATCCTCAGCTCAACAGTGGGTGCTAGTGTCCCCCTTGAAAAAAAATTATGCTAGATAATGAGTATGACTATGCGTCATGCCTGTGACCATATCACTCCATAAGAAAGATTGGTTTCACTGCTTTCACATGGTATTTAATTGAATTAACAGTAAATAGTATTCTCACTGAAACAGTACTTCACTGTGCAAGTGAAATCTCTCAGGACTACAGTAGTACCTAACACATGCTAATGAGAAAATTTTAAACTTCCCCTCAGTATTTATCTATGCAAGGATATTATAGTTTCAGAACAGTCTACCAAAACAAATGTAAGTCCTCTGGTTCAGCATTTTGACAATTAAAGTATTTTCTAGGACTCAAAAGACCTGAGACTCTGGTATCTCCCTTCCCTGTTTCTAGAAATAAGGTACCAGATTCTGTTAAATTTCTAATTTCCTTTTGCTTCTGGTGCTGTAGACTATGTTTCTTGCAGACAACTTCTTATTTGGGCACAAAACAAGCCCAACGAGATGGCACTGAGCAGCAAATTAGGCCTTGGTTTTCAAACCAGGGCCTCCATTTTGCTGGGTAGCTCCAGTGAAATGTTTCTGTACTTTGACAACTTAAACTCATTCCAGCCATTAATAACTATGACTTTGTATAACTGCTGACTTAAACTGCAAAATATGTTGTTGCAATTGTGGAAAAAAAATGAATGTTATGTTTAAGAACTGATCTCTCTGTTCTTATCTGTAAGCATTAAACGATGATGCTGTGTATTGAGTTTGCATGGCAAGATTTTGGTAGTGGAGGGGCTACAGGCGTGACTTCTGTGAGAAGCTGCCAGAAGCTTCCCCCATGGAAGCCAATGGGGGTCCGACGGAGCCCATTCAGGCTGGCTCCAAGATGGACCAATTTCAGCTGGCTCCAAGATGGGCTTGGCCAAGGTTGAGCCCTTCAGCAACAGTGGTAGCATCTCAGGTAAAATATTTAAGAAGGGGGAGAAAAGCCCTGTACAACTGCTGTCATAAAGAGGAGCGAGAAAGCGTAAGAGAAACAACCCTACAGTCAGGGGAGAAGGAGGGGGATGAGGTTCTCCAGATGCCACAGCTGAGATTCCCATGCAGCCCATGGTGATGACCATGCTGAAGCAGCTCTGCCCCTGCAGCCCCTGGAGGATCATTGGAGTCCTCCATGGGGTGTAGAGATCCACCTGCAACCCATGGATCCTCCTGCTGGAGCAGGAGGATGCATGAAGGAGGCTGTGACACTGTGTGAAGCCCATCCTGGAGCAGGCTCCTGGAAGAATCTGTGGACCCATGGAGAGAGGAGCCCTTGATAGAGCAGGTTTGCTGGTAGGACTTGTGACCCTGTGGCAGACCTACACTGGAGCAGTCTGTTCCTGAAGGACTGCACCCTGTGGAAGGGACCCACACTGGAGCAGTTCATGAAGAACTGCAGCCCATGGGAGGGAGTCACTGGAGAAGTCTGCAGGGAGCTATCTCCCATGGGAGGGACCCCACGCTGGAGTAGGGAATGAGCATGAGTCCTTCCTCTGAGGAGGAAGGAGTGGCAGATACAATGTGTGATGAACTGACTGCACCTCCCATTCCCCATCCCCTTGCGCTACTCAGGGCAGGAGGAGGTAGAGAGAACAAGGAGTAAAGTTAAGCTTGTGAAGAAACAGGGGTGGGGGGAGAAGGTGTTTTGAAGATTTGGCTTAATTTCTCATTATCCTACCCAGACTTGATTGGCAATAAATTAAACTAATTTCCCCAAATTGAGTCTCTTTCACAAAAGAGACAGTAATTGCTGAGTGACCTTTTCCAGTCCTTATCTTGACCCATGAGTCTTTCATTGTATTTTCTCTTCCCTGTCCTGGTGAGGAGTGGAGTGACAGAGTGACTTTCGTGAGCACATTTGGTTGATTTCCAGCCAGGACCAACCCACCACACCCTGCATAAGCCATTTTAAGTTACTGGAAGTGAAAATCATGGCACATTGATCCATTCAGGCAGTTAATTGTCAGCCACAGAATGAAACACAGCTTAGCAAATATCCTGCAGACTTCAAACTCATAGCTGGGATCTCTGTCTGCTTGCGGGTTGCAGGAATTTTGAAAGCACTCTGGGTTCCTAAGATCTCTAAAGATTTATGGCTATATTTATTACTGCTATCGTGCCTTTTTACTGACTACTGTTCGTGTTGAACTTGAGAAATTCTTCAGGGAGAAAGAAGACACACACACACAAACATACACAGACACACACATACTTGCCCTACCTGCTTTGGTTGCCACTTTCAGCAAATAACCATCCAAATCGATCTGAAATTGTGGTGTCTCGCAAGGCAGTGAGATTCGGGTCCCATTCCACTTCACTGTGAGGTGCTGCTGGAGGCTGATTGTGCTTCTGCCCAACACAAGGTCCACTGACTTTGTCCAGGAGAAAGAACGGGTCCGACGGGCATCGTTTTTTACCAGCACCTGAAAGGGCGAGGCAGAGGAGGAGCAGTCTTTTGTCAAAACGTACTGACATGTTCCCTGAAAGTTAAATGTCCGTCCATCAAAAGTGTTGTAGTGAGGGTCTCCAAACACAGTGCAAACTCCAGGCTCTGCAGGTGAGTGAGAAACAAAAGCGCCATATCAGGATCAATCAAAGTCTGAAAAAGGCAGATGATAAGAACTTAGAGGACGCTGCTCTCACCTAATCTACCTGCTCTACAGGGCAGATTTTGGCTGACACCCACTAGGAATACACACATCTTTTAAAACCAAAAGCTTCACAGCTTTAGTAGAAGTCTTCCCCAAGGAGAGTGGGAATCAAAGGCCAGTTGATTCCTGGGGCAGCACAGGAAGGCTAACCTGTACCTTTGTCCCTTAAATATATAATAATAATCTACCATCAGAACAGGTTATTACAATGCCTGTGAAATTTTTCACATTTCAGTGACTACCTGAAATTAAAAGCCATCAGACCACTTTGGCAGGACCTGGTTCTGTCCATATTTTACATTTGTACACTTATAAATATTGTACATTTTTTAAACTAGGAGTGTTTACTTTTTTCCCCCAAATGATCTGTAGAAACAGTATCTTTATTCAGTTTTACAAGCTATTGCATATGTTGTTTATACACAACTGACTTGTAGTAGTTATTGTTACCATACTACCAGCTAGAAGTCAGTAGTACATGACTAACATGAAGCAATAACTACCTAAGACCATGGTGTCTCTACCAATTATTTGTATTATTACAAATGGATGGAGATTTCTTATGGATGCTTGCAGCCATACACTAGTTGGAGAAGTCACAGCTCATAGGCAGAACATTTCCATACTCCTGTCAATGATGCTGAGTTACCCCGCAGCTACCCATCAACTGATTGAATTGCCTCACAATCAAAGATAACAGTAAATTTATTTGCCTTGCAGCCTTCTGGTATAACAATAGGTTCTAATCACATCTCACTGCTTATGAGAAGGCGTCTCAAGGCAGAGAAATGCACACTGCTACTGCCAACTGGACACCCATGGGCTAAGGCTGCTTTTGAAAGATGATGCTTGTTTTAGGGGGAGGACAATTTGACCCAGTAATCAGAGAGCTGTGAACATCAATTAAAAAAAAATTAAAATAATAATAATAATAATAATAATAATAATAAAGGAGGGGGGAGTAACAAGAAATACAATTTATTCACTGGAGGAAAAAAAATGCAAATAAAATGGTCTGCCTGAAAAAGCAGCTTAAAAAAGGCAAATTCAATCTACAGAAAAAGAAGGAGACATGAATGTTGTGGAGAAGTGGAAGGGAATTCCTTCGGTGGAGTGGAATGCAGTTTTAACTACACAATACACCTTTCTCAGCAGGGTTTTTCAGCCTAAGCAGGGTGTTATGCTAAAGCAACTATAATCTTTCTGGCGTTTTTCTAGCTGTAAAGTGCACCCAAGGAAACCTACATGGAGACGCAGAAAATGGGACTAAAGGGGAAATATAGGGGAAAATGGGACCAGGAGACATTACCTTTTCCTTCTCCAGCTGCAATGCAGAATCACCTGTACTTATATTATTCCTGACAGACCTACCTAACCTGCTCTTAAAGAGCAGTAGTAACAGCAACTCCACAGCCACCTCTGGCAACCTATAGCAGTGCTTGGCTGTCTCTCCTGTGAGAAAGGTCTTTCTAAAGCCTAATCTCGTTCAGTCTCCCCTCACCACACGGTGCAGTGCTACCACAGAGCTGGTACCTTTACCCCTAACTAGCCATATGCATGCTTCTTTAGCTAAGACAGTAACTAATCTTGGCATCATTATTACTCCTCTTTACTATGTCTGGCAACTAGGGACCAAAAGTTTCAATTTCTCAAGGACATCATGTTCACAGCTCCATTAGAAGTCAAAATTAACCATATTTGACCACCACCTCCGAAAAACAGGCCTGACAGACTTTAGGCAGAGCCTGAAAACAAAGAAGAGTGCTTTTAAAAATTTGCACTTCTGTGAGTTTCCTTTTGCTCATTGATACCAATAAGGATGTTAATAACTGCTTTCCAAAGTTCATTAAAAGATTAATTGATTCTCCATAAATTGGTAGGAACCATACAGCTTTTAATCACCAATGTCATTTTTACCAATGGGAAAAAAATCTATAAATTTTATATGGAGACTATCTGACTTTACCTGTTACTAAATCACATTAACACACTTCTGATTTCCTTATGCACTCATCTAAGTATCTGCATGATGAATATTAAAATATATGGCATTACCAGCTCAGATTCTCCTTCAGCTTTTCCGTCTCTAATTTTTCTTCTAGTGTAATCACAACTTTTATGAAAAAAGGGAAACTATCAACAAAAAAAAAATCAGCCAAACATCAGTAAAGATTCCAGAGGAAAGAATTGGTTTTTGTTTGTGTTTCTGAAGGCCAAAAATGTGCATGTTATACATGTTGTTAACCAACCTACTGGGAGGGGAAGTGTGGAGGATCAATTATCAGATTGGGAGAGATACAAGAAGTGGAGAG
>NW_020897695.1:14440205-14440894 GCF_003984885.1 Neopelma chrysocephalum | reverse complement strand
ATTCGCAGTGCCGCGTCCCAACTCCCTTTACCCCTCGGGCCGTGGCAGGGAAGGCTGATTCTTCACCTAAGCAAGTGGCTAAGAGGTAAGACATGAGAGGAATAAACATAATTTAGAGATGTGCAAGTAAAATTGATGGTACCAATGGGATCCAAAGGAAATATTTATTTTTAATTTCTCATGTGTTATGCAGAGTAATGTTGTTTTATGTTATGTTACATCGTGACACGTCATATGTCAACTTGATGCAAAGCAGTTAAAAATGTATTTTGGACTGGATAGCTGAATGTCTGATCCAAATTTTGCTGTTTTCTTTAATAACCAAGGAAATGGAGGAGGGAAAATCCACCTAAAAACAGTCTGAATAATTGATTCTCTGATATCACTGTGTAAAACATTCTTGAAAGGTTTGCTAAAATTGTGGGGTTTAAAAAATAAATCCACATCCTGAAGGAGTGTGTGCGATAACTCAGGCACTGCCAGTAAGAAAAACTGGCTGGCCTAGAAATAAACCTTAAACACCAGGTGTAACAAGACTGCAAAAGACAGTCGACATGAAAAGAGTTCCTTCCATATTTAGCATCTGGGTTGTTTGTTTCCTTTTGGGAGAGTTTCAATCACATCATATTTTATGGTTTGCTTCTTTTTTCTTTTTCTTTTTCTTTTTCTTTTTCTTTTTCTTTTTCTTT